>NC_061508.1:23851216-23922222 GCF_022539505.1 Lolium rigidum
AAAAAAATCCTAGTTGCAAGTGAGGTAGTAAATGAGTTCTCATTTGCAAGTGTGGTTGCAACTAAATTTTTTCTACTTGCAAATGAGGTTGCAACTGAGTTTTTATAATTGCAAGTTGACTTACTATTAAAATTTATTTTCACTTGCAAGTGGGATTGCAACGGTTGCAAGTGTGGTTGCAACTGAGTTTTTTTATCTGTAAGTTGGTTTGCATCTGAATTTTTTAGTTGCGAGTGGGTCTAAAACTTGGATTTTTTTTTTCTATTGCAAGTTAGGGTACAATTTTATTTTTTCTAGTTGTGAGTGGATCTGAAACTAGGGTTTTTTCTGTTGCGAATTCATTTGCAACTGTGAAAAATATGAATTGAATGTGGATTTTGTGTCGTGATTCGTTGTAGATGGAAGTTGCAAGTATGTTGCAGCTATTTTCGATGATTGCAGAATTTTAGCTTCTAGCTATAGAGATATTTCTTTTGAATATTGTAGTAGGGATATAAATGAAGTTTATCATGAGTTTGCTAGGAATAATTTTCTTGATCATGTTGATTAGTTTTGGGATGTTGATCTCCCTAATTTCTTAATACCAATGCTTATAAACAATATAACCGTTTTTGAGAATACATAGAGCTTTCCAAAAAGCTTTCCCTCAAAAAAGGATCGACCAAGCCTAGCCCTCAAACATAAGACACAACAGGTGCACTACCTTGCAAGATCTATGTTTGACACAAAAAACCATAGCACAAAACGGACAAAACAACTAGCCAGCAACGCATCTGTTAGTAAGAAACGCCCTCTACTCGCTAATTCCGAGTGATTCGCGTCCGTCTTAATCTGATTGATGTCACGTTGGATGGTCTTTAGTTTGTTTCTGAAGATCTTGCCATTTCTTTCTCTCCAAATAGACCAGGCCGTGAGCATGACCAAAGTTTTCAGCTGCCTTTTTCCTAAACATTAATGACGAACAAATTATCTTACAAAAAAGTAAGAGCTAACCCAAAGTCATCTGTTTTTTGCTATATCCTCCAGCGGTATCTAGTTACCAAGGTTGATTGTGGGACACAACGTCTGGTGAACTCCGGTGGAAACATAAGATCTCTGGTGTCATGCTATGACGGCGCACGACAACACCGTACCATCGTTGGAAGTGGTGGCTCGAAGCTCGACTTTGAAGATGAAAATCCCAATATCGGCCTGTGATTCGACACATCATTCTGTGGGGATCCCTTTTTGAAGGCTTAGCTAAGAGTCATGTAATTCTTGTTTTTCTTTATTTTATCATAAGGCCAGTGTTTGTTTGGTGTAGTTATTGTCGTGAGTCATGCAGCCTTGTATGTTTATCCTTTTTTTGCTATTGATTCTGCTTTTCAATAATAAATAAATAAATAACATATGGTTGTGCGCATCAATCCAAACACGGGGGTTACCCTTCTTTAAAGGAAAAGTCACACAACATGAGACCTAGACATAATCCAATAGTCAAGACTCTTCAATGGCGATGTGGCGGAGCTCATTCGAGGTCCAACCTAGTAGGTTCGCCGGACTCGTTAGAATAAGGATAAGACGTCTCTATGTCCGTGGTTCCTAAAATAGAGGCTTGGGGACAAGCCACATCCGAAGGAGGAGGGGATGCCGACCACACCAACACCACTACATAATCCATCACTCGACATCTAAGCGTGCGCTACTTGAGACCCGAGTATCCGACTAGGTCAATGGTGTCCGACCCGACTCGAGCCAATAGGGTGACACACCAACAAAGGGTGATCGAGGCGGATCGAGCGATCACACCGGTTGGTGCACCTAACTCAGTGAACCATGAGCATCGAGAGTATCACGACATATGACAATGGCTTTGGTTAGCTCTTGAATCTTGTACTCCCTTCGTTCAGTTTTAACCGACGCGAGGAAGAAAAGAAAATAAACTACTCATACTTCCAACTAAAGTCAATTAAATATGAATGGAGGAAATAATTGAGACTTTGAGAGTAGAATCCTAACACTGCCTCGTTTCAAATGTACTTCCGCACATCGATCCCCTTTGGCTGAACCATGTTCACAGAACCACGGCATACACCCGCACGTACTCGACACGCCTGTCCGTGCACCGGGTCCATGCAGAACTCCCGTAGCCTCCTCCTCCCCAACTTCTTTCCCGCCACGAGTCCCTTATCCACCAACGGCGAGACCTCCTGGCGCCACGCCCGCCCCGATCGCGCGCGCGCGCTCTCTGCCTGCTACGATGGCCGCCGCCGATGATCTCGCCCGCAGAATCGCAGCCTTCTTCCCTCTCCCCCGGCCTCCTCAGAAGCAGCAGCTCTCCGAAGTAGCCGCCGCCGTCCTAAGCGCGGGTGGCCGCCTCGGCCGCGCCGTGGGCGACGTCTTCCGCCGCCTGCGCATCGACGACAGCCTCGACATCGCCTTCGGGCAGCGGACCCGGAGAATCTCCGGCGCCGGATCTGCCGATGACGCGCGGAGCAAGGGAGGGCTCACGGCCGGGGCGTCGCCCGATCATCCTGCGACCTCCGGGCGTTTCGCGCGGTCGCAGGGGAGCATGATCCTGTCGGCGGCGTTCGACAGCAGGACGAACGACGTGGAGAGCTCGGTGGCGGCACGCGGCGACCTCTGGCGCGCGGAGGCGTCGCACACCAGCAGCAGCAGACGCGGCGACGGCGGCGCAGCGCCGCTGTTCCTGGTGCAGCTCGGGCCGTTGCTCTTCCTCCGCGACACGACGCTCCTGTTCCCGGTACACCTTTCGAAGCGGCACCTCGTCTGGTACGGCTTCGAGCGCAAGGTAAACTGCTGACAAACAATACTTCCTGCGTCAAGAATTCCATTGAATTTGCAAAAAAAAAAATGTCGAGAAAAGAATTTCAGTTTGCAAATGTATATATCCAGTACCAGAAGGCCTCAATTCGAACCCAGTGAATATTATTCGCGGTTGCAAACTGTTTCACGTGAAATTTCTGCTGAAATCCGTGGAAGTCTATATATATTCACTACTCCCTAGCTTACATCACTCGTGCTTGTGCAGAACGGAGTGCATTCCGTGTGCCCGGCTTACTGGTCAGCTCAACGGAAATGGTTCTTCATGTCCATGATCTGTCTCAACCCAGTTGCTTGCGTAAGTTCGAACAGTGTTCTGAATTTTCTGTCCAGAATTCTAGATGAACGTTTAATCTACACTGTCTGTGCTTTAAATTCTCTCTTCAAAAACAATTGAGCAGTCGTTCATGGACATGCAATTACCAAACGGGCAACTGAGATATGTAGCCGGCGACGGGTTCACGGCGCGCGGCTTCATCCCAATCAGCGACGGCGGCATTCTCCAGGCCCACGGAAAATTCCCAGGAGAGAAGAGAGTTAGTTTCTCCTACAAGGTTAGCAACCTATCTGATTTGTCAAATGCATCTGCATTTTCAGCACACATCACAGCAGAAACTCCATCACTGATTCGCTGTGAATTTAATTATGGGATCTTGTACTTTCTTGGACTCAAGAGATGATCTCAGCCTATGCTCTGCAGAACCGGAGCGGAGGCAGCATCACTCCAACGGTCCAGTGGCCCGACAAGTCCCTCTCGTTGGGGCTAGTCCAGGTGCTCTCCTGGAAGAGGTGTGGCCTCATGCTGCAGCCAGCACTGCAGTTGAGGCAAGTTCACTTGCAAAAACTCTGTTTCTTGCCATATCCCTCGTCCACAATGGTTGCCAAATTTGTTAATCCATCGGGCTCAAATAATTGATGCAACTTGGAAATACAATTATATTAGATATAGTATATGGATGTGTCAGTTAATTTGTACTCACTAGACATAGTATCCGGAGGGAGTAGTTCTTTTTTCAACTCTGATGAATTGCTCCATTTGTACTCGCAATTAATGGGGCTTGTCCATGATGACTGTAATGTTGGTGAACTTGACTAGGGATCTAAACTAATTCTCATGGTTTTCTGATGAGCAGCATGTGCCCTACATTCGGTGGGAGCCGCCCCGGATTGTCCATGGAGTTGGACCACTCAGTGAGCGAAAATGCTAGCGTTGCTTGTGGCTACTCTCGAACTACTTCCCCTTCCGCCTATGCTTCCGTATCGGTTAGTCTCCGCTTGATCTGTGGTCCGTGCATTTCCAAGTTGTGGAAGTATTTTTCTCGATTGCCCAATGGGTAAACTGGTCGATAAGTGCACCGAATTTTGTGTCAATGGTTTAATTCTTATTTTGATATCAACATATCGTGACTAATGCATTTTTTATATCTCGATCATGTGTACAGATCGGAAGATCAAAGCTGAATAGCGGTGCGGTAAGCTCAGGGTTAGTGTTCAGAGTAGACGCCCCTCTCCATGGTTTTGGTCGGCCATGGTTCTCGATTCAGATGAACAGTGGGCTCGAGTTCTGAAACTCAGATTGATTGGTGGGTGGCTCAAATTTATCGCAAAAGAGAAATACATACGGCTTTGCGAGTTGAAACACATCTACATGCAATGTTAATTTTGTACATATGGATGACAAGGACTGTGTCATTGAGAATATACATGTTACAGATCATATGATCTGCCCGAATTGAGGGAAACAACATTTCAAACATGGTCAAATTTCTTCTTCTAATAGATACTCGTACCAAGAATATGGTTCACCAAAAAGAAATTTATTTAGGGCACTAAACATTTGTGCAACTAATAAAAAATGTAGGATGCGTCTAGCTAGCCGAACTTTGTCTCCCACGTCCAATTGAGCCATTGGCCAAAACGGAAAGTCCATTCCTACAAGAAGCCCCGGGACAAAAAGACCAAGGCTTAATCCGTCGGATGGTCACCTATCCGGTCTATGAAACCATGAACGGCTAATTAGCAGACTAATTATGATTAGTTAGGTTTGTTATCTTTTGAGTTTTGATAAATGACCCTTCCCCCTCTAGCGATCTCTCTGTTTAAGACTCATGTTTCTAAATACTACTCCGTTTGTTTTTAATTATAACAAGTTTTGGTAGCTTAGAGCCTAAGATGAACTGTCATAACTTTTTATATTTAGGAACAAATGTAGTAGTTGGGACTTGGGAACTTGTTCACAAAATTACAAGTTGAATCAGTTGGGCTAAGTTTTGTGAGGCTATATGCATCTTTTCGCTGTGGAGGCTAGAGGTTCAGTTTATAAGGAGCCATCTTCCTTATAAACATCTTCCTTATGTAACTCAGTATGCATCAATTGATGCAGGCTGGGGTCCTCCCCTTATCGAAAAAAGTTTATAAGGAGCCATCTTCCTTGACTGCATCAACATGCTACTTTGCATTTTGATTGTTATATTGTTGGGATTTCTATTTTCGTCCCCCCCGGTTCGTTAGTTGTACTCAGTTTTCCCCAGTCCCTTAGTTTTTCCTCAGTTTTCCCCTCCTCTAGTTTGAAACACGCACAAGTGTTGGAACGGCCGGTAGCCGTCAGGTCAGAGGCCTTGACCGTTAGTCTGACCGGGTGGGGCCGCACAGGGGCAGCTCCTCCCTGACCGTCTCGTGCTGACGGGTAGGGTCAGGAGACACGTCGGAGCAGCCATCCATCTATCGTTGACGTGTGGGCCGTTTTATTTCATGATTTTATACGCGGTGCTGCCAATGACAAATGGGGCCGCTCTATAGGGCTGCCGCAGCCAATGACCAGTGGGGTCGTCTATTTATTTAGAGAAACTCATATATTGCCGCTCTGTGGGGCCTCCGCAGCCAATGACCAGTGGGGTCGTCTATTTTTCAGGAAAAGACATATATTGCCGCTCTGTGGGGCTGCCGCAGCCAATGACCGGTGGGGTCGTCTATTTATTTTAGAGAAAATCATATATTGCCGCTCTGTGGGGCCTCCGCAGCCAATGACCGGTGGGGTCGTCTATTTTTCAGAAAAGACACATATTGCCGCTCCGTGGGGCTACCGCGGCCAATGACCGATGGGGTCGTCTATTTATTTAGAGAGAAAAAATCATATATTGCCGCTCCGTGGGGCCTGCGCAGCCAATGACCGGTGGGGTCGTCTATTTTTCAGGAAAACTCACATATTGCCGCTCCGATATATGTCTTTAGAGAATATCATAGAGAGAAGCAACAAGTTCGCTAATTAATTATTCTTAAGCTAGACCGGAGAACCGGCCGGCAGCTCGTTCCCCACCGTCGAACGGAGCAGCCATCGCCGGCGCCTCGTCGCGCCGCCGGCTCCGTCCCCGGCGGCGTCGGACGAACTGCGGCGCTGCACGTCAACCACGGCTCCAGCACTTGTTTCGTCCGCACGCATTGTACCCACCGCAGGAAAGTCCGCCGCAAGCGCATCCGCCGCCCACGACGACCGGGATTTGTTCCGCGCACCAATTGGTATAGCTTGGTAAGACCTCCGCTCTGCCTCCCCCGCCCCCTAATCGATTCGGTTCCCGTAATTTATTGGAGTTTGCAGGTACGAAATAGTCCTCAATGTCCGGTCGTAGCGGGTACACCGGCGAGGGTGGGGATTCGATCATGTCGTGGCCACGTTCTACTTCTCCTACCTCGTCGGAAGTGCGGGTATCTAGCTTCAGCTCTACGTACTACCGTTGAATTTGAAGTTCCGCCATGGCCTCGTTGGAGTGATTTCGGTTGTTCTTTTTTCCATTATTGTTACGATTAGCCAGGCAAGCCGATGATCCATGGTACATTGCATACCAAGATGAATCAACCCAGTGGTGTAGCCAGAGGATGAATTTGGAGGAGAAGGTGGCCAATTTAGGTGATGAATTGGCCCGTAAAAAACCTGATGATATTCGAGCTGAAGCGTATTGTGGAGGAAGAAAAGAAGAATTTAGAGCTTATTCGCAAGGAGAAGTTGAGAGTTGAGACAGATCTTGCCGTATTTGATCAAGTGGTAGAAAATCTAGAACATGAACTTAAAGTGATGGGAGAGGAGAAAAGTAGATTCATCCGTGCAGTTTTATTAGGTGTCATCCCTGTCCTAGCGGTTATGTGGTTCTGGTAGACGATTTAGTATAGAATTGTTATTCGAGTAGATGGCTCTAACCACTCGTATTTTGTTGTGGCTCTAAGCACTGTATTTTGGTGTACAATTTCCTACTTGTGCTAAGTAATGCGCACGATATTTTTAGCATGCATGAACATTTTATAAAAGTGAAGGGATCCCAAAAGTGAAAGCATGTACCAGCCTCCGGATCAAATACATATCAATATCTTTCCAATCAAGTTGGGATAGAATTCAAATCATACATACGGATGTACATGGACACATCAAGAATGTGGAGAAGCTTTTTTTGAGACGGAGGTAGTAGTTCGAACAATTTTATCCCAATTGGAAATTGAAAGATACAAATTTATCATAATTTATCCCAATTTGCGGCGTCGAACACGGCCGCGCAGCGATGGGCAAGAAAGGCCGGGACGACGGGAGGCTGAGGGGTGGTCATCTGCGCCATCCGCCGTTGAAGCGATGTTATCGGCGATGGCTTCAATGTTCGTGGCATCGATGACCAGTGTCGGAACCGCCGCTGTCTTGGTGTACTTCATCAGCGACGGATCTGCGGAGGGCTGGATCGGCGGCTTTGTACCGCGGTTGTAGACGATGGCTTCAATCGTCTTGGCATCGATTCGCACTCTCGGCACCGGAAGTGAGACATCAACAAGCTCCGACATTGAAGGCTAGGTCTGCGTCGTCGAAGCGATGTTGTAGGCGATGGCTTCAATGTTCGTGGCATCGATGACCACTGTCGGCACGGCCACCGTCTTGGTGTTCTTCATCATTCAACGGATCTGAGAATAGAATCGAAAGTGAGACGAGAGAGACATTTCAACTATTTCTGACGGTTAGATCCTCACCGGCACTCTTAGATCCACGGCGCACGCACGGTTAGATCCGCGCCGCCGCACGCACGGTTAGATCCGCGCCGCCGCACGCCACCGCACGCACGGTTAGATCCGCGCCGCCGCACGCACGGTTAGATCCACGCCGCCGCACGCCACCGCACGCACGGTTAGATCCGCGCCGCCGCGCGCCGCCGCACGCCGCCGCACGCACGCACGGTTAGATCCGCGCCGCCGTGACCGCCGGAGTAAGAGAGGAAATACGAGAGAGGAAGATGCGACTGGAATATGCGACTGCCAGGGTTGGTAGGTATGTGCTCTGCTCTTGTCTCCGTATGCGTCCATCGTGGTAGAGAGAGATATACAGGCCGTCCGATCATAAATGATCGAACGGTGCAAGCGTTCGTTGAGCTTTCAACCAACCAAGATCCGTGTGACATACATCTCGACCAATCAGAGATCAGCCAGTGAGTACAAATTAGGAAAACTGAGTAGAACTAAGAGGGGAAAAGTGAGGAAATGTTTATCGGAAGGGCAAAACTGAGTAGGACTGAGTAAAACAAGTGGGCCCAGAGGGAAAACCGAGTAACACTAAGTAAAATAGGGGCACCCAAATAATAAAGGGACTAAGGGAAATTGAAGCTTTTGGCATAAAAATTGTAAAATTGTGTTATTTGAACAATATATTACATTTTGGCCGACTAGATATTGTTTGCAATTCAAAGATACACAAGTGTGACGAATTTGGACTCATTTGGACAAAGTTTGTAAGCATAGTGGGTATTTGGGAGGTGTATTGAGCAGAAAGCCCTACATCTTCATATCTAGTAGCTCATGGACTAGGAAGTGGTTTTGAAGCTTTTGGCATAAAAACTTCATATCTCTATATTTCCTTTTCCATTATTATTTCTCTAGGTTGTAGGTAACATAAGAAGGCTCCATGGGAAGGTTCCACCATGTTTTGAATTATTTTGAATTGAACCCTTAAACCCTAAAACCCTAAAACCCTAAAACCCTAAAACCCTAAACCCTAGAGAAAATGATAAAGTGGCTTAAATGTGGCATACAAATTGTTCATACAAATTTAAATTGTTGAACACAAAGGGATCCCCGATACAAAGGGAACCCCAATACAAATTGTTCATACAAATTCAAATTGTTCAACACAAAGGCATCCCCAATACAAAGGGAACCCCAATACAAATTGTTCAACACAAAGGGATCCCCAATACAAAGGGAACCCCAATACAAATTGTTTATACAAATTCAAATTAGTTGTTCAGAATAAAATCTTTCTCTTGCTCCTGGTGTGACTCGACGGGGCCACCACCTTACTCCGGGTAACCCTACCAGGGATATTACCGGTGTCTACCTTCCTTTTGCCCTCTTTCTTGTTCTTCTTCTTCTGCGAAGCTTGTGCTTTTTCTTCTGCCATGTGCTCTTCGAAGTTAGCATCTATCATGGCCTTAACTATCGAGGCAATCTCGATTATACTGTTCCCTCTCCTCTGGACTCATCGGTTGAAGCCATTCTACATCCATCTGTTCCCTCTGCTCTCCATCCATCGGTTCAATCTCCTCATGTTCAATTGCTGCTTCAATCTCCTCTGCATTTGCTGCTTCAATCTCCTCATGTTGAACTCGTTGCTTCAATCTCCTCTCGCATTTGCTCGCTTCAATCTCCTCATGTTGAACTACTGCTTCAATCTCAAGTTGAATTGCTTGCTTCATTCTCCTCTGCATTTGCTGCTCCCGCCCGATCTCCCATTCCAAAAGCTGGGTCAACTCCATTTTTACAAAGCCTAGCAATGTGTCCAGGGATTCCACAACGTTTGCACTTACGTTTTCGAATCGGTGCACCACCCTCTGCACTAGCTCTGATCCTATTCTTCCTCGGCCTACCTGCCGGTCTAGTCAATACTGGAGAGTACAGTTTGAAGCCTGGATCGACTTTCATCCATTGGTCTTTTCCCAACAAGGTAGGAACATTCATAGCATATGCAGCCCTAAATTTGGCAACAGAGAAATACTCTGACACATACTGATCAACTTCACCATCTTCACCCCCTATAACACTCATGAAAAACAATGCGTGTATGCAGGGTATCCCACGGATCTGCCATCCCCTACAATGGCATGTCCTATCAACCAAACTCACTGGATACCTCCACTGCCTGTTTTGTTTGTCAGTGTAGGTCACCTCAGCCTCCATTCCTTTTCTGACGCATTGCATCCTCAATTGTTTTGCCCTCTCATGCAAAGACTTAATCAAATATGGGAGCATGAGATGGCCAACATAATTTATGGATGCAATTCTTTGACGCAGATCGATCTTTATCATGATCATCTGCCTAATCTTATCAAATATTTGCCACAGCATAAGCCCTTTCAATGACTTAACCTTTGAATTGAAACTCTCCGCAAGGTTACTTGTTACATAGTCTACCTTACAAATTTCATTGAATTGGCTTCTTGACCACACCCTACCATGATGTTCATCCAAGTACTCCTTCACCCCAGGTTTTTGTTTATATATACAACACATCCAAATGAAACAGATGCTTCCTAGAGCTGCATGTGTATGAAGCTGGCCATAGGTTGTCAGTAAAAACTTTACCCTTGAATTTCTTTGTAAAATTCTGTACCAAGTGTCGCATACATTCTCTATGCTCCACTCCAGGGGAATACCGCTTCTACCGCGAGTCTTCAAACCTTTGCAAGCGTCCGTGTGGATAACAAGTCCTGGTGGATGACCTATAAGGTCGCGCAAATTCTGCAGAAACCAAGTCCAACTTTCCTGTGACTCAACCTCCAAAACCCCATAAGCAACAGGGAACATCCAATTATGTCCATCAACTGCAGTAGCAGTAACTAGCTGTCCTTTAAACCCGCCATGAAGAGCTAATGCATCCACGGCCAAATAAGGTCTGCAACCGTCCAAAAAGCCTTTCCAGCAAGCTTTGAAGCAAACAAAAGCCCTTCTGAAACATTCCTTGTGCATTACCTTCCCGCTTTTCAATTTGTAGGGAACTGTATGCTTGTCTATCGCTACAACACTCGCTCGGACTAGCCATCTCCACTTCAGCTTTGAAAGTGTAAAGCAACTGAAAGCTTTCATTCCATGGACCATTGATCTTGTCAAGAGCCATTTCCTTTGCATAGAACATCCTCATGTAAGGTACTTTCATTTTATACTTCTCAACCACCTTTTTTACGAGTGCTGTTGGACCAAGTGAAGGATCTTCTCTCAGCCAATCTAGGATTATATCAGCCAACCACCTAGTCTTCGCTAGCTTTGTTTTCAGCTACGGCTCTCCCCTAGAGGTGGACACCTATGGATCTCCTTATTCTTCTTTATCTGAAACATAATGATAAGGGATGTCGAGTAATAGATAACAAATTTTACACCGTGATCTAAATACACAAGCCGGTTGGCGTAGTACCTGAACCAAGCTGCTTCTGCGCATTGTGGATGCATGCAGCCTAAACCTACACCTTAGGTATGGACATTTAATTGTGAACCTACCTGGCTCACTTTTAATAACCTCATAATTATTCTTAGGGAGAATGTGATATGTAGTAATTACATTACGGCAGTCCATCATCGTTTGAAACACGGTGTCTTCTACAAGCTGGGGATCCTCCTTGTTCCACTCAATTGTTGGCAAGTCTTCACCTTCGTAATCGGCTAAAACGAGGCTGTCATCATTCTCATTCTTCTCTTCATCATCAGTGTCATCAAATCTGGCACCAAAAGCAATATCTTCCATGTATTGATCCTCCATTGCACTGCTTACGCATCGATCTACCAATTCGAGGAAACATCAACTCATCCTCATCATCTTGAGGAGGCCGATCCTCAATGTCTGCATCGTCCTCCACATCGACCGTACGAACGATCTGGCTACCACTAGCACTGGGGACGGATGGTGCTGCTGTGGACCTACAAGGAGCGTCGCGGCGCACACCGTTAGAAGAGGCAGCAGCAGTAGAGAGACATGATGCCCGACCACCTGATGATGCCCCAGCACCAGAGAGAGATGATGCCCGGCCCCTGTCCACATGGATACGAATTTTACCGAACCGGCAGGAAGCATTCAAAGCAAAAAAGAATTCCCAGATCGTCGTCGGAAATTAGTGGAACAAATATTCCCTCCTTGTTGTGCAAATATTCGAAATGAACTGCGTCGTCAGAGCTCCAGCTGTACTGAGCGCAGATGTTAGCTTTCAAATTCCTCAACGAGATGGTGGTTGCAACCACCGCAGGGAAGTAAAACCCATTCTTATAGCGTTTAGAATCACGCGTAAAGCTAGAATCCAGCCTAACCACCAGCCGAAAAGCCAGCGCTGGATCAATCCTATTCAAAAAGCAACGCAGTTAGTTGAGCAACAACGATTGGCGCTCAAAAACTGCCTACTGTTAATTCACATAGGCAGACGATGCTTACCCAGATGAAATCCATGCGTTAGATCCCTCCGATTCCCAATCTTCTCCGCGGCTGACGCGAACAGTTGGCACACCAGATGGACGTACAAACTCCGCGAAAGGGGTAGATCTAGATCTGGTGGAGGCGGAGCCCTCTCCGCCTCCGGGGGGTGGTGGGGGGGGCGGGGGTGGCTCGGCGGCGGACGACGCCATAAGGTAGGAGGGCAGGACGGCGTGGCGGTGGAGGGGCGGTGTGTGAGCTCCTCCAGTCTCGGGCGGAGTGGAAAGCTTTGGGTGAGCTCAGTCAACAGTCAACACAGTTCGAAAGAGAAACGGTCAATACAACACCAACGCGGCTCCCTAGCCGTCACCGGTAACGGTGAAGGCCTCTGACCAGACGGCAACCCTCCCGTCTGAGCGTCTGCGATGGGTTTCAAACTAGAGGGAGGGGAAAACTGAGGAAAAACTAAGGGGCTGGGGAAAACTGAGTACAACTAAGGAACCAGGGGCACGAAAATAGAAATCCCTATATTGTTTTATGCCACGGTTATTCTTGTGAAGCATATGCAACCTCCCTCTTGGAATCGAGATCCAAGAAACCTTGAAGTTCCTCCACTATGGAGAGAAGTGTTCTTAATCCTTTGTCAGGTTAAAGTCGCAAAAAAAGAGAGATTAGATTCTTTAGTAGTCTAGTGCGGTGATAGTGTGATCTAGTGACCTTCCACAGAGGCGATCTCCCTCCCCACGTACTAGCACCCAAAGCGCCGCTCCGCGCTGCGCCAGAAAAAGCAGCACACGATCTCTCCCATTCATCGCCTTTCTCACTTGTTCCTGCCCCCCACTTGCTTACCTCCTCCACCTCAATCAAGAAGGGCACCACACCGGCACCCAGCTCAGCTCACTCCACGACCATGACGACCTCATCGGTTTCGGAGCTGCTTCAGCGTCTGGCGCAGGAGGTGGACCCGTGGGCGCCGGGGTTCTGGCGCGACTTCGGCATCGGCATGCTCAAGCCTCTCGCGGCCACGGTGGCGGTCGCCTTGGCCGTGGCGCTGAGCTCCACACAGCGCCTGGGCATCGAGGCCGAGATGCTCTACGCCGTTGCCCGCTCCTTCCTCCAGCTCTCCGTCATCGGCTTTGTGCTCCAATTCATCTTCACCCAGAAGAGCCCGCTCTGGATCCTCCTTGCATACCTCTTCATGGTCACCGTCGCCGGCTACACCGCTGGCCAGCGCGCTAGGCACGTCCCGCGCGGAGGGTACATCGCCGGCGTGTCCATACTGGTGGGCACCGGCGTCACCATGTTTCTGCTCGTCGTGCTCAGCGTGTTCGAGTTCACGCCCCGGTACATCATCCCCGTCGCCGGCATGTTGGTTGGCAACACAATGACCGTCACGGGGGTCACCATGAAGAAGCTCCACGAGGACGTCAAGTCCCAGAGGAACCTCGTAAGCAAAGCAACACAAGCAATCTCAATTTCAGCTCCGTCGAGTTCTGCTTGATTGTGGTTTTGGGTCCTCGTTCTTGTGTGATTTCATGCAGGTGGAGACGGCGCTTGCGCTGGGTGCGACGCCGAGGCAGGCGACGGCAGGGCAGGTCAGAAGGTCGCTGGTGATCGCGCTGTCTCCGGTAATCGACAGCGCCAAGACGGTGGGGCTGATCGCGCTGCCGGGGGCCATGACGGGGCTCATCATGGGGGGAGCGTCACCGCTGGAGGCAATTCAGCTGCAGATCGTTGTGATGAACATGCTCATGGGGGCCTCCACCGTCAGCAGCCTCCTCTCCACCTACCTCTGCTGGCCGGCATTCTTCACCAAGGCGTTCCAGCTCGAAGACACGGTATTTTCTGAGTAGAGTATGGAACGGAATTCCTGAGTCTGTCCTTGGACAAATCGCTAGCCTACTTTACAAGATGTTAACAAAAATCTCATAGGTCATACGAGATCACAAGCTTGTGTCATAGGCCATAGCTGTTAAATGGCGAACCATCCAGCAAAGAGAATGCCCCATTCAAAAATTCAGAGAGCATATGTTTCAATAAGAAAGAACACATGGACAACCAGTGTTTAGTTACTTACTAGCAAAGTGCCCGGCCGTGTGTTGAAACAGATCTAAAATAAATTAAAGCATCTTAGGTATGAAGTATACAGTGGTATTGGTTATATGATTGTATACCATCAGAAGTATGTTGGGTTTCACCCAAATTTTAGTCCTCTTACATGTCCCATTATACAACAATACTCACAAAAGTATAAGATAAACTCACCACTTGCTTTACAATTTTGTTTGTTTGTATCATGGATATCCACAAGTATGAAATCATCATGCAGAAAATCATTTCTTGTCAATATTTACATGGAAAAACACTAAATAAAATAGATCTTGGTAAGTCGCTAAAAATTTGATCACAGTGGACCTATTTTCTAATTCCATTTCAATAAAGAAAAGCCGGCAAAGAATGTATACATTGCTCAATTAATACATGTTGTAGCCTCCCACGTTAAAACAATTTCGCCCGATCTTGTTTAGGTCGGTTATGTTGTGCACGGTTTGAGACTGCCCTCTTCCCAAATGTGCGGGATGAACGGCTCGAATGTTTGTCATGGCCCAGGGAGACACCGCACCTGGGACGGTATGTACCTGAATGATGCTGCCACCAAACGGGTCACTGGCGGCTGTCTCAGTGGCCCGTGCGCACATGAAGAAACTTCTGGGGAATCGCATGCATGTGTTATGTGCACTTCCTTTGGCAGGAATGTCCTACGTGTACCAAAATATTTGGAAAAGTATTGAACTATGCTGTTTTCTCGTGCTGTTTAATATGGTTCAGTGCTTGATGCAAGCTACAAACACATGTGCAAGCAGACGCGGGGCGGCACATAACTAGGAGCATGAGTGCGTCCAACTCAACATATTTTGTCCATGGTATTCATTCGGCGGACTAACTGGGTCAGATTAAATATACTAGTGCAAATGACAACACATAGTCAAATGGCATGGTGCTATGTGCAAATACGGAATACCTCAGCGTAAATCAACCAGTTAACCAAGGTACATGCCTCTGTATTTAAAAGTAGAGTTGTATTTATTTATAGTATTTCAATTATTGTAATAACTGACAAAAAGTAGTTGGATAATATATGTATCCAATTATTCATCGTGTACCTGTAATACCTGAATAGGATTATCTTCACCACTATGATGTGGGGCCACCAAATAAGCATTGACGTGCGGGCCCAACCAGTCACATTTCCCGTCAGAGCCTTGTACCAGACATTTGGGTAATTAGTTATACTGTGCCCTAAACATGGTGGGTTTTGCACAAAAATAGTGGTGGGCTGGTGGTTATGTGTAACAAGGTCACCAGAAGTGATGGGTTTGTGTAATTTACCCATACAATAATTAAAATAAGACACCTGGATGCTCCTTGTAATATAGTATAAATAAATACAACTCTACTTTTAAATACCTGAAGGTTCTAACTGCTTGAACCTGAATACCTGAATATATACCTGAAGGTATTCAGGTGGTGGGCTGGTGTTGAAGCACATACATACCTGAATACCTGAAGGTTCTATCTGCAACCATACTTCATTTCCAGTTACTATTCCATTTTCTTATCTTTCTCATACCCATGAACAGCAGCACACCATGAACAAAGCTTTTCATTGGTGGAGATTACACAAACTGGTAACAGAACCCTTCAAGACCCTAATTTGACAGTGTTGTATGACTAATGATTGCCAGTTTTCATTATCCCTACAGTGTTGGATGACACATGATTGGCACAGTTCGTTTCTCTCTCAAGTGATTTAGTTGGTGCTGGTGGGATATGACTCCCTTGGGCACTTTATGTCCTACATTCTGCAGAAAAGCAAAGAACTTGGAAGTCACTGAGTGAAACTACAGTAATATGTATTAATATTAACTGAACAACGGAAACACACATCAATAACAAACAAATGATGACAGATTAGCTTTACTTAGTAAAAGACACAATAGTCGAAGCCTAGCGCTCCGTTGGTCGCCCATAATAAACTAAATGGTACTGGAGAATAACAGCATATACAAATCTAAAGTATTTTGGTTACACTAAAAAGACAATGTATTCAGAAGAGAAGGGCAGGTATAATCAAGATGCAGGAATGATATGATCCAGAACTCTCGGTTTTAGCAATTTTTCCTTGTTATAAACTCGGAATAATGTTAATATATTGCTGAAAGATACTAATGACTGGTAGGTCATCAGGATAACACTTGCTGTCAAGAGAAAGGCGGCCAAAAAATGGAATCATTCACTGCTACCAACATGATTTTAGTTTCATGCTCTATTTTCAAAATTATATCAAGAATATAAAGATATCCAGTGCGTTTTGATGAAACTAGGCCAAAATAAAATAGGAACTTTAAATATAAACAGGACAGCTTACAAATGATCCTCACCAGCGCTATGATTTGCTCAACACTAATGAGGACCAACACCATAAACTGAGTGAAGCCCTACTGTGTGTAACATTGAACTCCTGGAAGGACCACAACCACATAATATTCACACACAAAAGGCTCACTTTCCAGGAGGTGAGATGGTCTACCTTGCACTCATGATGTCATCACCCAATGAACCCTCGCGACAATATTGATGGCCATAGTCCTCAAATTTTTGGGAGTGATTTGAGCTATTTTATTGTTTTGGTTCCTGGTCATTTCCCATTAAAACAAGGGCCACCAACCAGTGTTACCACACGCTTTCCGGAAAAAAACAATGTTACAACACACTATTTGTTTCCTTAATTCTCAAAAAAAAATCTAATAGAGGTGCTAACTGGTATCAATGTGTGTTAAGTGTTGACTGAGACCACGGTACAAGAAAACTTTAATCAGTCCACAAACCATGTCATCGTGATATTCTAGTGTCCTAAACACGGATATAATCACAAACTCTTAACAAGAAAACAACAATAACCATTCATCTAACCTAGACAATAACAAATGCAACAAGGTGATACTACCTAGTCAAAGATTTATGAACAGCCGTCATTGACATGGTAGGAGCTGAAAAATTAGTAAGAGATCAATTAGTTGCTCAATTCACATTACCCTGCAGCATGAAGAAGGCTGCCTAGAAATTCACATTAAACAGGACAGCTTCCAAAATCAGCCTCTTTGCATAAAAAGCAAGGGAAAGGCTGCCTCGAAATTCCCTTCCCCAGACCCCACAATGTGTGGGATCTTTCAGCACTGGGTACGCCCATGAAGAAGAACTGAGCACCATTGTGATTCATTGCAAGGTAGGCATGATCCAAGAAGTGCTCTAAATAGATCTGTGGCCATTGTGTAAATTTAGTACCCCGCAAATAGAGCAAAGGTATCTACGTAACACAATTCACCCTCTGCTTGGAAGTAGCCCACCCCTTGCCATGCCACGGAGAACATCAACCACAGCGTCCATGTTACCTTCCTTCCGATTGAGATCAATAAGAGCCTTCGATGTTTCTGCATCTGCCAGCGAGCAGCAATTCAGCAACTCCTGGATCACAGTATCTGCTTCCCCAGTCAACCCTTCTTCAAATAAACCCCTAACCAGTGAAATAGTGCTAGTTGAATCAGGAGGAAAACCACACCGCAGCATTTCCTTATGGAAGCCGAGAGCCTTCATAACATTTTTTCCCCGGCAATGCCCATGAATAAGTACACTATACACCGACCCATCAAGCTTCCATTCTCTGTCCAGCATTGACTGGTAAACTTTGTCAGCTTCATTCATCAAACCTTTCATGGAAAATCCCTTAAGAAGAGCCACCACACTCTTAAACTCAGCTTTCCTGCAACAATGCATTAGGGTGTCATACTTAATATTGTCTGGAACAGGATCTTCGTAGTATAGTTTGAAGAGTAACCGCTGTGCTTCCTTTGTACGTGATGACTTGCTAAGCCCATCTATAAGTACACTGTATGTCACAACATCAGGGAGAACTCCTTTCTTTATCATCTCATCATGAAGAGACAGGGCCTTCTCAATATCCCCTTCCTTGCAATGACCACCAATCAGAGTTGTATAAGTAAATTCATCAGGACGAAGGCCCAGTTGAAGCATCTCCTCAAAGAGTTCACACGCATCACTGAGTCTTCTCTCCTCATAAAGACCCCTTATGAGGGATGAGTAGGTGATTGCATCAGGAATCACACCTTTCTTCAGCATCTTCCTATTCAGTTCGAATGCAGAATCTGTATCACCAATCTTACAGTATCCACTGAGAATCGTGCTATATGTCACAACATCAGGCTTCACTCCTTTAGCCTCCATTTCATTGGCTAACTCTCTCGCTTCATCCATTCTTCCTAACTTGCAGTAACCATTAATTAGGGCATTGTAACACACCACCGAAGTCTTGATCCCGCATTCCTTCATCTCCTTCAGTGCAAGCAATGCATCATCCAGGAACCCGTTCTTGCAGAACCCATCTATCAGTGCCGTGAAAGTGATCTCATTCATGCGGAGGCCCCTCTCCCTCATCTGCCCCACCAGGGCCACCGCCCGCTCCAAGTTCCCAGCCCTGCACATCGCATGGATCAGCGATGTAAACGTCACAACATCAGGCACAACCCCTTTCTGCGACATCTCCGCAAACACGGCCAGCGCCTCATGCAAGCAGCCGGCCTTGCAGTACCCACTCAGCAAGGTGTTATAGCTGACCCCATCGGGGGCCAGGCCCTCACTCACCATTCCATCGAACACCTTGCGCGCGTTCTCCATCCTCCCGGCCTTGCACAGCCCGTTCACCACCGTGTTGAAGGTCACCAGGCTGGGCCTCACGCCGCCCTCCCGCATCACGCCAACCAGCCTCTCCGCGCCGCCCACCTCCCCGGCCCTGCAGAAGGCCGCGACGAGCGTGTTGTAGGTGACGACGTTGGGCGCGCACCCGGCGGCGCGCATGTCGCCCTCCACGACGCCGAGCGCCTCCTCCCGGAGGCCGCGGGCGCAGAGCGCGCGGACGAGGATGTTGTAGGTGTACACGTTGGGCGCCACGCCGTCGCGGAGCATGGTGCCCGCGAGGAAGCGGCGCGCGGAGGGGAGCGAGGCGTCGGAGAGCGCGAGGAGGACCGCGTTGTAGGCGGGCAGCGAGGGCGCGTACCCGGCCGACCTGGCGAACGCGAGCGCCGCGGCGGCGAGGGTGGGGGAGGAGAGGGAGGCGTAGGACTTGATGAGCGCGTCGAAGGGCCGCGGCGGCGGCGGGGACGGGAGGAGGCGGAGCGCGGAGAGCAGGGCGAGGAGGAGCGGCAGCGGCGGGAAGGTGGCGGCGAGGCGCGTGGCCGCGGGAAGGGAGAGCGGGAGGTGGCGCCGGCGGAGCGGGGGCGGCAGGGGAGGCGAGCGCGGGGAGGGGTTGAGGAGGGCCGCGAGGTGCGCGTGGTGCACCGGGTGGCCGTGGCTGCCGGAGGCGACGGCCGCGGCCGCTTGCCGCGCGGTCGCCATGTTCAGGTGCGCGACGGCGGCGGCGGCGGCGGACGGACCGGCATAGTATTTCTCTGGCCCAGTCAGTCAGAATCAGCCCAGCAGGGGGTGTGGACTCGGTGGGACCCGGTGGTCAGCGAGCCACCAACCCGACCCCGCGTGACACGCTATAAATGAGGCGCTTTCCATTCGAGAGCTCTCTCCCCGCACCCCATTCCTTCCCAGCGCGTTCCCCAACCCTCGTCCGACGCGCGCCCAGAGGTGAGCAAGAATCCCCCGATTTCTCTTCGAATTCGCGTTCATTTTTCGATTCCTGCCCCCTGCGCCATGGATTATCTCGCGGTCTGTGCGCCCTCCCTGTCGATCCCCTCTCGGTTCTCCCCGTGCTCGTCTCGGGGGTGTGATTTTTCGTCCTTGGCGTGTTCCTTTTGGAAGGGGTAACGCGCCCGATCCGTCGCTGCGGGGCGTCGTGAAGGCGCTTTTGATCGAGAACAGGAGTCATATGTTCTTGGATTGCTGTTTCGTTCGGTATTTTGGGGCTGGATCGTTGTTGATAGAATACGCGCGGTACGGCTGTGGCTGGCTAGGGTTACTGCTAGCTTTGTCATTTTCCGCCAAATTATTTTGCCAGAGGGAACGATGGATTGGATTGGATTTAGTTCGTGCATCAAATTATTTTTAGCGTTATCTTGGTCGATTTGTTGTTAATTGAGTAGTGTCCATGGAAGGATCAGACATGATCTTAGTTTGTGGATTCTGTTTTGTGTTTCGCAAAAAAAAAAAGGATTCCGTTTTGTGGATGATATGTGCATGTTGGTTTGCTATCTTGTCTGATTACACATGTTGGTTGTTTATAAGAAATGTTGTGTGATAGCTTGGGGTATTGGCTAAAATCCCTCGAATTCTTTTATTGTAATTAGTACTGTGTGCATCCTGCAAATCGAACTGGATTACCATCTGTATAATTGCCGTCTCGATCAAAATATGTTATCCAATGCTTTCTTCTGGCATGTTCTTCGCGACTACCAACTCCATTAATGTGTTATACGCCATATCATCATTTGGTAGATTGTAACCACTGCACTTGACAGATTCTGAAGGAAGAAGAGAAGTTGAACCATGGGGAAGAGAAAGGCAGCTGCCAAGCCACCTCCCAAGAAGCGGATGGACAAGCTTGATACCGTCTTTTCCTGCCCATTCTGCAACCATGGGAGTAGTGTTGAGTGCCGAATGTTAGTACTATCTTCACATGCCTTCTTATTAATCGGTTCATACTACTGGTCTTGGCTGTCCATTCAACATTGTGACTGGGTTTTCTCCCATTTTCCTCTCCAGTGATATGAAGAATCTGATTGGTGAGGCCAATTGTAGAATCTGCCAGGAAAGCTTCAGCACCACTGCTAACGGTATGTCCAAATTATACATGGAACTGCAAATTGTATCTTCTAATGTAGATGCCGTGCTGATTGGAGCTCAGCTACAAAATTCCGCTCCAATCATCTCATTAGTTTTGTTACAACTCTGGGAACAGGGTATAGCTTATCTATAAATTTCCTACTGACATGCACATTTCATGTAATCTGGGAGTTTTGTCATTCTAGGCCATAATGGAACAGAGCCGAGGGAGTAGTTATATATGTAATTGCTTTTGACATTAAAACAACACCGTCATGTCTGTAAGACAGCCATGTGGCTCCCTGTATTATCATGTCCAAGTCTGAGTGAACTAAAATGCTTGTAACAAATCTGCATTCACCAGAACTCAACCTGTATAATAATTTCGTGTGAAGAAAATACAGAGTTAAGTAGAGGTTAAACTTGGTTGAGCCACATATTTTCAAGTTTGTACTATAAAATATCGTGTAAAGGAAATGCAGTGTTAAGTAGAGGTTAACCTTGGTTGGGCCACATTTCAAGATTGTACTAATTCTCTGTTCTCTTTGGTGCAGCGCTGACTGAAGCTATTGATATGTAAGTAAAGTCCAACTAATAACTCTTTACTGTATTGAGTGGGTGCAAATAAGTCAGGCTTAACTGAAGATGGAATTGTTTTTTTCTACAGATACAGTGAATGGATCGATGAGTGTGAGCGCGTCAACACTGTCGAAGATGATGATGGTGCATGAGCATGCCCGGATGTGAATGGACTGTTTACTATCGTGGTCGTAACGCGTTGGTGTTATTGACTGCCACTGTCAGCCATGTCTGTAGTAGCATTGTAAGATGTACTGGCTGATCAAACTTTAGTAGGCAGCTTATCCCTCGCTTAATAAACAACCGATGATATTGTGTACTTATATTTCAACCTTTAATAGTAGTCTGCGTATCTGATGTGTATGGATCCATAATATATGAGATTATGTAAGGTTGGTTCTCTATCAGTATGTTATCATGGTTGGCATTACGCCTTACTATTTCAGTACCATTACTAATGCTATGTTGTAAGTTCGCAAGCCTGAGGTTCTTTTGGCGGCAGAAGGTGTGCTGTAAAGTTTGAAGTGAAGTAGTTTCTGTATGTGCTGTAGGATTGTGTACATTGTAGCATAAGTAGAAGTGTTCGCCATTTCTGGGATGTGCAAGCCTGCTTCTGAGAATGAGAAATCTTCTGGTAATTTATTTAGGAGAAATGCTTCTGGCAGCGTATGTTAATGCATTGTAGCTACCCAGGGGACTGCTATTTGTGGTGTCATGTTGGCATTTCGTTTGGCTGATCTTGATTGTTTTGACCTGCCTTGCAGATTGAGTAATATCATTTGACTAATGTATTCTTCCCGATCACATAAAAGTGGCATCGGAAGCAATAAATACACTACCAAATTATCAGCTTAGCCAAGTGTAAAAAATATACAAATATAATTGTGTATACTACCTGTTGACATAAAGACGGCCGAAAACAATATTCCTTGCTTAACTTCCTGCTCTCCTTGATGTAGATTAGATGACATGAGCACTTATTTCTGCTCATGTCATCTAATCTACATCAAGGTATTACCCTGAACTCGATAAACTTGCCTGAAACATAATTTTATTACAATCTGTGGAAACTTAACCAGCCCTTCATGGTAGCTGTTCTCTCCCATCAACTTCTCAAAGAAAACAAGACTACTCCGTGTTTCCTGGGGATAACGCAAAAGGACAATCTCTTCTTGGTGCTACTTGATTGTGAGATCCCTGATAAAATATGGAGTTGCATAAGTTTTGCTTCCAAGAAATGTTCCAAAGGTGCACAGACGATCCTTTCTCCACCCATTATCTTGCTACTGTGAAATCGTTGACGGTGTTTCACTTTTTTTTGATGCCATAAGCAATGTAATTTATACTAATATCATCAGACAGAGACCACCCTTGAGTAAACGGATTATAGACAAACCCTGACATTTCTTCTACCTGGAGAGAAGATGTCAAGCTATAAGTTAAATAAACTGGCAGCAAAATCATCATGTGGCAGTGATTAGTAGTTTACAGAGATCGAGGCTCTTTGCAGCGCTAGGACTAGCTCCTCGGGGGTGACTAGTTTGGACCACTCATGCGTGCCTATAGGAAGCTGTAAAAGTACAAAGAAAATAATTTAGAGTACAGTGTCATATTTGATGCTCATTCAGCGGAGCATCACGTTAAGTTCGAATTAGCATATGTTGAAACAGCATGTTGGTAATAGTGCAGATGAGCATATAGCATCTGAGTGTTTCGTCAGAGGATCTGAGTTGTTACTGAATTCTAGTGTTATAAGCCAGTAAACACAGCTGACTACATGATCAATATATCCCTATGCATTTATTTATCTGTCACCTGTCTGGCATAGTGATGAACTCAACATAAGACCGCACTTCCGACCAGTATGTACCGAAAGACATGTTAGAGAGGATAGACATTTCAATTTTTACCATGAATTCAACGACCGATTTCCTTTCACAAAACTTATGTACCTGATAAATTCAATGACCTATTTTGTTTGGATCGAGATTACTCATGACATTAGCAATAGTGCTAAGAGCTTACAATCAACAGACGAGTCAAGATTTCACTAAGCTAACCACCATGGAATGCCATATTTCTCCAACATAATACACTGCCGAGAAAGTGAATCAATCTTCGATAGGAAATGAAATAAACAAAATATAAGATGGACAATTGGACTAACCAATCTGAGAATATATTCAGCACCAATGATGGCAGTCGCATATGCTCTCATTGACCGATTAATGGTAGAAAGAACAGTGGCGCCATTGGGAACTGTCAAGGCCGATAGAGATTTGCAGAACTCCAGAGGATTATCAACGTGCTCAATCACCTGCACGCATATTAAGATAATTCATATTTATGATCCACTACATTAGTTTTCATCAAGAAAGCTACACATGCAACAGGCTAAAATCTGCAGTGACTGGTGGGAACATGGCTATCACAACGAGCTTATATGGTGTGTTACGATATTCTGTTATAAATTATGTGAGTTCTCCAGATATTTCTCACTTGATGACTTGTTTTCGTTGGACACAGATGCACACAGAGGCAGAATAGATTAATGAACTTCTTCTGGCTTGATTGTTTGGATGGTGTGGGTAGCTCTCCTCTTTATTTAGATGCCACTAATCAACACAGTCCTAACTAGCCTAATGATGTCTTTATTTGAGTGGCTAGAGCCATCTTCCCCACCCAACGCGACTCTAACAGAAGCTATGTGCAAAACAAATACATATTAATCAAATCATTTTCCAATACCATTTGAGGGTAAAAAAAAGGATCCCACATCAATAATAACCCAAACACCTCACGATACACTATTCTATGAAAAATAAGCTATGGATGCACTCTATTCTTGATCAAACACCTTCTCTGGAGAACAACGGATGTAAGACGGGATGAAAAAAGTCCATACCTCAAGGGAAATTACAGCATCAAATTGCCTGTTCTCTTTTACCAAATCCTCTGCATATGAACAATAATACACATATGTTATGCTGTCTTCAGCCATAAGAAATAGCAGGGATAATCACTTGTATATGTAAATTTAACCTCGACTCTTTGCTCAAAAAAAAAATTAACCTCAACTAGTTTAAATTTGGAAGATGCTGATGTTCCTTTACAGTCCAGTTAATTGTTGAGAGTAAAATATATTTAATCAAGACAGCAAATGTTTTAACTACATAGTGAAGCAACATAACTGAAGTGTCACTCAAACATGCCCTGAAAGTGATTAGTGATTACCAGCTGTTGTGCAGCAATACTCAATGGAAGCAGTTGTTGGATCAGATGCCTGCGAAGGCAAGAACCAAAAACTGTTGGTTAAAAATACAATAAATTCATCATTTCTCTGGCAATTCCTGCATTACAAAATCATGACCAATCGATGCACTTGTAGGGGAATTTAATGTCTACATGAGTAAATGACTAAAGGTTGATGAAAAGAACAAGGAATCATCAGTCCCCAGATGTTAGAGTACGTCATGGGCCTGGGCCCGTTAGTCTTATGGTTTGCTTAGGGGTCAAGTAAGCCTTGCTTGGGAGTCAAGTAAACCTCTCTATATATGGAGAGGAGATGTATCAATCTAATCAAGCAAGAATTAAGAAGGAAATCCCTTCCCTCTTGCCACCGGCCGTGGGCAAGGCCCCCGGCCGGCCTTCTCGCGCCCTCGCAGCCCTCTCTCTCCCTCCCAAACCCTAGCAGCCACATAACACTTGGTATCAGAGCCCGTGTTCTTTGGATCTAGGGTTTACGAGATGTCGTCACTGAAGTTCGATCTACCGCAGCTGGACTACACCACGAGATTTGCTTTGTGGCAAGTGAAGATGAGGGCGATTCTCGCCCAATCTTCGGATCCGGATGAAGCGATCGATGCTTTCGGCGAGAAAGCGAAGGATACCCGGACCGATGCGGAGAAGCGGAAAGACCGTAAGGCTTTATCGTTGATTCAACTCCATCTCGTCCAATAATATTCTGCAGGAAGTGCTTGCAGGAGAAAACCACCGCCGAGTTATGGGTCAAACTAGAGGAGATCTGTTTGTCCAAGGATCTCACGGGCAGTTGCACGTGAAGATGAAGCTGTTCTCGCATAAGTTGCAAGAGGGAGGTTCGGTAATGAATCACCTATCTTCCCGGAAAGAGATTGTTTCGATTTGCGGTCTATAGAAGTTAAGTATGAGGATGAGGATTTAGGTCTTCTTCTTTTATGCTCGTCGCCTAATTCTTTCGGTAATTTTCGTGACACCATATTATTGAGCCGCGACAAACTAACTCTCGCGGAAGTTTATGATGCTCTCCAACAAAAGGAGAAAATGAAATTTATGGTGCAAAGCTGAAAGTTCGTCCTCCAAGGCGGAGGCGTTAGAGGTCCGTGGCGGAGCGAGCAGCGAGATAACTACTACCACAACAACAGAGATAAGAGCAAGGGCGATAGAGGTCGCTCAAAGTCCAAAGGACGTGACAAGTTCTGCAGGTATTGTAAGAAATCTAGCCACAATATTGATGATTGTTGGAAGGCTGCAGTAACAAGGAGAAAAGGAACGGAACTTACCAACCGAAAAATAATGATGGTAATGGTAAGGCCGCCGTTGTCACCGGTAAGGGTGAGGCTGCTCGTTGTTGCTCGGTAGTGATAGTTCGATGGAGATTGCTTAGCTGTTTTGGCTGCATGTGTTTCACGTGATGATGAATGGATTCTTGATACCGCATGTTCGTTTCATATTCTGCTGTAACAAAGATTGGTTCGGTTCTTATGAGTACTGTGCGAGTGGAGATTTTGTGCGTGTGGGGAATGACAACCGGTGCGGCATTGTTGGCATTGGTTCTGTTCGAGATCAAGACCCATGATGGGATGACACGCACGTTGACGGAGTGAAACACATACCCTCCATGGCGAGGAATTTGATCTCTTTGAGTACCCTTGATTGTGACGGGTACAAGTACAAAGTGGGAACAAACTTTTGAAGGTATCATCGAGTTCTCTCATTATTATGATTGGTGATATGAATTCTGCGAAATTATATGTCCTTAGAGGTAGCACTTTGCACTGGTATTGCTGTCTGCTCGTTAGTTACGATGAAACTAGTAAGACTAACCTTTGGCACAAGCGTCTTGGACATATGAGTGAGCTTGGCATGGCGAGAATTGGCAAAGAGAGAGCTAATTGATGGCTGCGATTTAGGTAATCTTGAGTTCTGTGAGCACTCGCATCTTTGGTAAGCATAAAAGAGTAAAATTTAATGCTTACGTTCATACCACCAAAGGCATTTTAGATTATGTACACGCTGATGTTTGGGGTCCGTCCAGTAGAACTTCTAATGGTGGTGCTAATTACATGCTTACAATTATTGATGATTACTCAAGAAAAGTGTGGCCATATTTCCTGAAACATAAATCCGATGTTTTTAATGCTTTTAAGAAGTGGAAAGTTATGGTAGAAACCCAAGCTGAAAAGAAGGTTAGGATACTCCGTATCGACAATGGTATGGAATTTTGTTCAAATGAATTTGATGAGTTTTGCAAAGCAATGATGGGATGGTAAGACATCATACCATTCCGTACACCCCTCAACGAGAATGGCGTGGCTGAACGCATGAACAGGACCATTATTTCGAGGGCTCGCTGCATGTTGTCTAATGCAAAGATGCATAGAGGTTTTTGGGCTGAAGCGACCTCCACCGCATGTTATCTCATCAACGAGTCACCTTCTGTTCCACTTGATAAGAAAACTCCAATTGAGGTATGGTCCGGTTCGCCTCGCTGATTATTCGGATTTGAGAGTTTTCGGTTGACCTGCTTACGCTCATGTTGATAATGGAAAGTTGGAGCCAAGGGCTGTTAAGTGCATCTTCCTTGGTTATGGTTCGAGGAGTTAAGGCATATAGATTATGGAATCCCGAAACTAAGAAAATTGTGTTGAGCGAGGAATGTCGTTTTTAATGAGGCGGTTATGTTTAATGATAGTCCGTCTACGATATTTCGATGCTATTGATTCTCCCGATGTTTCGATGATGAGCGGCACGAGAATTGGCGTGCGAGTGGAGCACGCAAAGGAGAATGAAAATGTGTTTCCTGAAACCAACAATGATGATAATGATGTTCCACCTTCACCACCTTTTGTTCGACGACAAGGACGGTCTATTGCTCGCGACCGCCCTAAGAGAAATATTACACCTCCTACCCGATTAATTCAAGAATGTGATATTGTTGTTTATGCTTTGAGTTGTCGTCGAACAAGGTGGAGCATGATATTGAACCAGCTACATATACGAAGCCATTGCTTCGGTTGATAAAGGGAAGTGGGTAGGTGCGATGCAAGAAGAGATGCAATCGCTTGAGAAAAATGGCACATGGGATGTTGTGCACTTGCCTAAAAAAAAGAAGGCTGTCCGTTGCAAGTGGATATTCAAAAGAAAGGAAGGTTTGTCTCCTAATGAGCCTCCACGGTTTAAGGCAAGGTTAGTAGCAAAAGGTTTCGATCAAATTCCAGGTGTTGATTATAATGATGTATTCTCCCAGGTTGTGAAGCATAGTTCTATTCGTGCTTTCTTTGGTATTGTTGCTATGCATGATCTTGAGCTTGAGCAGCTAGATGTAAAGACTGCTTCTGCATGGTGAGTTGGAGGAGGATATATATATGGACCAACTTTGAAGGTTATGTTGTGCCGGTAAGGAGGATCTTGTTTGCAAATTAAAGAGGTCCCTTTATGGTCTGAAACAGTCGCCACGACGAGTGGTATAAAAGGTTTGATTCATTTATGCTTACACATGGTTTTGAGAGATCTCGGTATGATAGTTGTGTGTATATCAAGTTTGTTAATGGATCACCTATTTATTTGTCGCTATATGTTGATGATATGTTGATTGCTTGCCAAGAGCATGAAAGAGATCACTACTTTAAAGAATCAATTAAGTAGTGAGTTTGAGATGAAGGATCTTGGTCCTGCTAAGAAAATACTAGGCATGGAAATCAAAAGGGACGGAAAGTCTAGTTTGTTGTTTCTTAGTCGGGAAAAGTACATTGAGAAAGTTCTTCATCGTTTTAATATGCATGATGCAAAGTCGATTACTACTCCTATTGCTTCTCATTTCAAGTTGTCGACTTTGCAATGTCCTAGCTCTAAAGATGATATTGAGTACATGTCTCGAGTTCCCTATTCTAGTGCTTGTTGGTTCCTTGATGTATGCCATGGTTTGTTCACGTCACGATCTATCATATGCTATGAGTTTGGTCGGTCGATACATGGCTAATCACGGTAAAGAACATTGGAAAGTCAGTTCGGTGGATTTTCGGTACCTTCGCGGCACATCAAAAGCTTGCTTGAGGTTTGGCGAGGATTGGTGAGGGGCTCGCCGGATATGTGGATTCAGATTATGTCGGCGATTTGGATCGGAGAAGGTCCCTCACGAGGTTATGTGTTTCTTGTTGGTGGATGTCTCGTTAGGTGGAAGGCTACTTTGCGGGATGCTTTGTTGCACAATCTACTGCGAGGTTGAGTACATGGCTATTGTTGAAGGCGAGGTAAAGAGGCTGTTTGGCTGAAAGGGTTATATGCTTGAGCTTTGTGGAGATAATTCTTGCATTAAGTTGTTCGATGACGGTCAAAGTGCTATTTATCTTACTAAAGATCGGATGTTCCATGATAGGACAAAGCACATTGATATTAAGTACCACGCAATCGAGAGATGTGGTTGCAAAAGGTAAAGTGAAGGTATGCAAGATTAGTACTCATGATAATCCTGCCGATATGATGACTAAGCTCTGTCCTCGTGTCCAAGTTTGAGCTTTGCTCAAGCTTGGTTGGTATAACTTGTTTAGCCCAAGTGGCTATTGGCGCCAGCAAGTGTTTTCTTTGTTGATTCGGGTGATTGTTGAAGTTCATGCTACAAGGAATTTGTCTCAAGGTGGAGTTTGTTATTTTGTGATCCAAATTCATATACTAAAGGGAGGCTAACTTCGACGAGCGGAGCGAGGCCCGTCGCCGGAGGCTTGGGCCGAGCGTAGCGTAGTCGAGTTAGCCCATATGTCGTGCCCTACGAGGGACGCCTGCGGGGGGTGCGGGGGGCGGCAGCCCCCCGCGGTACGGATCGTTGCCACCGCCTATTTATATTCCCTGTAAGCCGCCGCTAGGGTTATCATCGCATCATTGTACACCCACGGCGTTTGTAAACACCACCTATATATGGAGAGGAGATGTATCAATCTAATCAAGCAAGAATTAAGAAGGAAATCCCTTCCCTCTTGCCACCGGCCGTGGGCAAGGCCCCCGGCCGGCCTTCTCGCGCCCTCGCAGCCCTCTCTCTCCCTCCCAAACCCTAGCAGCCACATAACACCAGAAGCTTAATATGGATGCATACTGATCATGTTCTAATACCAATATACCATCAGGCAACGTATGAGTCAGACCGTATATTAGCATTATATGTTTCGTAGGCATCAGCAGTAAGCTAATAAAACTTAGCGAGTATACATTTCTTGTCTAAATCTAAGTAATAATTGGCATGAAGATGAGTAATACATACGGCATGAATATGTGCAATCTTTATATTCTCGTCACCAGCATCAATCCCAGTAACTGTAGCTCCCATTCGAGCAAGAGGCTGTCACCCAACACCAAGAATCCAAAAAAATCAACATATATTTATTCATCGGTTCAATCACACATAAAAAGAGAACAGATGTTAGTCCTGATTGCACTGTAACACCACAAGGAAATTGATCTAAGACAAAAACTGACAATTTCTATACCAGGGAACCTGAACTTAGTTCTCCCTTTCACACAGATGTAAGACCCTCAAGATATATTTATTATTTCGTATGTTAAACAACAGAAGGTTTTCTTAAAATGATTGGTTGTTAAAGCTTGATACCTCTGAGAGAATGCCACCTCCACATCCGACATCGATAAGTTTAAGACCTTCAAGTGGCTTAGCTGAATATGGATCCCTCCTGGAAGAGTAAACTTTAGGGGGAAAGAACTAGCGCAAATGTGGAACCCTGAGGGACCACTTAGGCCAAATATAGCAAAAGGTAACAATATTGATCACGAGAACTGAGGAATGGTAAATGATCAGAATACGGAATAAAGACGGCTGCAATTAGCTATCCAATAGCTGCTTGCTCTTGAGGAAAAGAAAAACTAAAAAACACCACAGCAATGCTCCATAGAAAAATAAAATGCAGGATACAGTAAACGTACCTGAAATGTCTACAGAGTGTGGAGCGGATAAAAGATAGCCGTGCTGGATTCATCAAGTGCAATGGTTTGAATGGACCTTGGGAATCCCACCTATTTATACCAGAAACAGTGCCACCAGTCATCACCAGTAACTCAGTAACCAATCATATGCAAAGCAAAAAAAACTTGTTGTGCCCTTTATTTTGCGCATCTTAAAACATACAGACTACTACGAAGTGTTGCACAGTAGCCCATACACTGCACAGAGCATCATATGCAGGCGAATACTTCTACAAAGAACAGGGAGGATATAAACCTTAAGTTTTGGGTTTTGGGATGGAGGTAGTATAATCGAGAAATCAGCAAAAGGGAGGCCTGGGAGGGAGGGGACGGATCTCACCAGGTCTCGGCGATGGAGGCGAATTTGGCCACCTCAGCGGGGTTCAGCGACGAGGTGGAGGATCCTCCGCCCCCGTGCCGCGGCGGGCCTTGAGGCGGGGACGGGGGAGGCGGCGGGAGCGACGAGGAGGATGCGGACGCGGCGGCGGAAGCACAGCGACGCCATTGGGCGTGCGGAGACGGGAGGGGCGCGCCGCGGAGGGGGGCCGTGGACGAGGCGAGGGCTCGGCGGAGCGACGGAGCGACGCGGCGGAGCATCTTTTGCTTTGCTCGCTCCGGTCAGGGACTGCCAGCGGAGCCGAGGGCGACACGGTGGTGGACTTTTTCCTTTTTTTGAATCCCAAGAGGCTGCAAACTGTGTTATATAAATTGTGAGTACAAGATTAACACTGAGCACCCTAAAGAAAAGAAACATTACAGTCAAATCCTCACACTGTTGAGATTTGATTTTAAAGCTGATACCCATTTTGCTTGGTTAACAAATGTATCAGCATATAACCATCAAGAATAGACAAATATGCCCTCCAACTTAAAAGACACAAATGAACAGAACTCGAACTAAACATACAGTACCCACTTAGGCAAAACGCAAACGCGGTAGCAGTAGCAGAAAGGGACCATGGAGAAAGAGACCACCAGTTCGGCGACGGAACTTCCGGCAGCGCTCGTCCCCGGCGAAGTCAGCTTTAGGGATTGATCTAAGGCCTAGTTTTTGGGGATTGGCCTAGGAGAGAAATCAAGCCAAATCCATGGAAAATGTAAAGGGGACCTTGCCTTACCTTGAGCAGCAATGGAGGGCGGCGGATGGAGAAGAGGGTGGGGTCACGCCGGAGCAGCCAGGGGCAAGGGGACGGCGGGGCACAGCTGCTCTGGCGGCTGGGTCGGGGAGGAGGCGCGCGAGCGGGCAGGCGCTCCTCTGTCTTGTCTGTACCTGAATCTCTACGAGGGGCAGATTAGTCAGTTAGAATAGAATATGAGCAGTTTTCTTTTATTAACAGCTAACCAAACAGATAACAAGGAAAGATGGGGAAATCAGCAACAATTAGACTGTCAAGGGGGGCTGAGAAGAATACGAGGGAACAAGAGGGTATATTATCCAAGGCGTGCGAGCTAGGGGGGTTAAAATCAATTCTCCCGGTGGTGGACTTTTTCCTTTTTTTTTTTGAATCCCAAGAGGCTGCAAACTGTGTTATTATATATATAAACGGTGAGTACAAGATTAACACTGAGCACCCTAAAGAAAAGAAACATTACAGTCAAATCTTCACACTTTGCAAAGAGAATCTTAATAAACTAGGAAAAAACATTCAAGTATGTCATCTTCACCGCAGCTCCTCGAAGACCTCAAAGCGCAGGCACCATCAACACCACCGGAGACTGTAGAGTGAAGATGGCGGACTCGAAATTGTCGAGTTGCCTTGAGGTGTTTGGTTGCACGGGGCTAGATAGTGAACGTAGGATTTATGATGGACGACATTGCGTCTAATAGGGCAGCAAAGTGTGTGATGACGTGACGGTGTAACACCCGACGTACTCCCTGTGCCGCACTTGGATGATGGACTGCTGACTCGGACTCGGCCCAACAAATCGCTTTGGAAATGGAAGGATAAAGAGGCAAGAGGTCAACACGAAAGGGTATCAAAGAAAATGAATCAAGGCAGATGCCTTCTCCTCATTGAGTTTGTCTCGTTCCCCACCTCGTGCTTTGCTTCTCCCATCCCATATTCTGATTTCTCTTGTATCCATCCACATACAATCATTATCCTGCAATATCTGGTTGTTCCCCCATCTCTGTTATTGGGCTGTGACAAACATAGTCAAGGCCAACGAACAAAACGCTATAGCTATATCGACGCCCACGTGTCACACACACCAAAAATAATCATCCCTAATACTCCCTCCGTCCCACCAAACTTATCTGAGATTTGCTAAAATTTAAATGTATCTATATATTTTTGGTGTCTATATACATTCGAATTTAAACAAGTTCTAGATAACTTTCGTGAGACGGAGGAAGTACATTCACGCCATGAGCAAAGCGTTGGGTTCATCCTAGTCGCATTGCCGGAGAGACTGCACTCCAATCCTCCACCCATGGCGTCACGAGGCAACCTAACCATGCATGCCCGAGTACATACAATCTTCAAGCATTTGCATCAAATTGTTTAAAGTCAATCGATTTAAAAAACAATTCAAGAAAACATTTGGAGTAGTTCATACAAAACCATATAAATAAACCATTTATTTGTCACTTGCCCATTCGTAGCTTTTTTATTGAACACATGAGTTGCGGCTATTACATCCTTCAGCTAAGAAACGTAACAATAATATATAGCATTACAGATTTAAGGAAGTGCAGGGATCAGTGCCTCCTTTCCGGATGAAGGTGGGGCTACACGGGCGGTGGTGCAGTCAGCATTGGTTCTACTAGATTTAGATGTGCGCCTTGGCGCACGATCCCGTAAAATTCGTGCCGAGATAACGATGATAAATACCAATATGATAATACATTTCTTAGATTTTACAAAAAAAAAATAGTTGCTAGAACTAAATTAGGACAAACGGAGCAGCAAATTGCTAAAAGTGATGTAATTATTAAATAGAAGTTGTGGAGAAAATTTGAAGAACTTCATTTAAAAAATTGCAGCTTCAAGCTAACTAAATTATGATAGAATATACTTAGAGTTGCGATAGATAACTATCGGCCATCTATTCAATATCATGGTCGCATAAGATAGTTTCAGAGTACTATATTGATACCAACAAAAAATTTATGTATCCCCTGCAGAAAAAAAAAGTATCAGTAATCTCCTAAGCAAAATACAGTATTTGTGAAGCATATGGCAATGTCAAAATAACTAAGGTAGATGGTCTTACTCATACAGGAAACCAAAACCTGGAAATATAGTTAACCTCTGTGTTGTTGCTTTATGTCTATATTAAGGCGAAAGTCTGAAATTATGGCATGAAAATCGAAAGATCCCACTATTCAATAAAATGTAATACATGCAGCCATACTGAATATATCCCCATAGTACTGCTGCATCCTTTTGTACCCATTTTCTAAATCTAAAACTTGCCACATTGCTTTCTTTCTTGTGTATAGGAGTAAGATAGAATATATCAAAGCATACACCTAAGGCTTTGTAATATCTATAATGGGCATTTTCTTATTCATAAACGAAAAAACCAAGGTAAGTAAGAAGCGTGCTTCCGAAACTTATTGGACACCTTTCCATATAGATGCTTCGGATGTCATCTGAAGCAAGAAACAAAACTGACAGTAACTTAGTAAATCTCAACCTATGTACAAAATAAGTAGACAACCAGTTACATAAAATACCAAGCAATAAGTACCTGATTATACGTCCACTTAAACATTTGTAGCATAAAGGAAAAAAATGAAAACCTTGATCCATTTTATATCTCCACTCCATCTGATATTCATGGGGTACCGACTCCAAGGAGTGTAAACAAAATAGGACTGAAACACAACACGAAAAATATTCAGGTTTGAACCAAAGGCAGCTCTGACTTTAAGCGGTTTGAAGTTTCAATATCTAGGAAATTAAATCAATCTCGTCATCGAGGGACATATATCCTACCTTCTAATTGGTCTCAGGAAGTAAGTGAATCCAAAAGGAAGTTCAAAAGACAAAAGTTCTTTCAGACTGATAAGCATTTTTGTAAAATGATGTGTTAAGCAAGCTCATAGAATAGGCTAGAGAAGAATTCGACAACAAAGTGAAGCAAGATAATATATATAAGGTGCAACTTGTGCACTGAGATTGTCTTAAACATAATTACTTGAACCAATATGAAATTCACATATAGCAGTCCAATCTATCAGACTGGGGGTGAGAACACCTGGCGGTAGTACATTATAATTCTGCAATATGAATATGAGTTATGTGTAAGTTGGCTTTGCAAACCAGTGAATATTATGGGGCATATATTATAAAACTTCGTCCAGCAAATATATACTCCAGATTGGCAATTACCTAATAACCCACTAATATCAGAGTACACATACGCACTTAAATATCATTAACACCGATTCATCTCTATAGATAGGACACGATTGTGGATGAGTCACCAGCCCTTGTATCCACAATGAATAGCGTCTCGTCACTGCCATCAAAATTCATGTCACAAAAAATAGTATTAGTTTGAAACCTATTAAATCTTCAACCATCCAGGTTAAGAATAACTTCGAAGAATAAGATAGTCCAACCTGGATAAGTACCACATGTGCTCCGTAGGATATAACTGGATAAGGCTCTTTTATTAGCATCATCATATATAACCTAAAAATTGCGAGCATATTTTCATCCGTATTGGTATTCAAAATTATACGAGAAGAAAAGTACACTTGGATATCACGAGACTTGGCCTACTTACCATCAATATGAATAAGCCCATCATTTAACCGTGGGTTGCTTGCACTTCTATTGATGCTTTCTATAGAAGAAGCAACCAACTTTGGTATTGTGCATCACCTCACTCAACTATAGAAGGCGGTATTCTTTAGATATCACATGACGAAGTTGCTTGTAAGCTTTACCACAAAACACAAAAAATGTGAAATTCAGAAATGAAATTCTAGCAATTACATACAAGAACTTCAAGTGAAGAAACAAGCTTGCTTTCTGGCTCAACTTGCTACTACACTATAGAAGGCAATATTTAACAAATGACTGAATGAAAAATATGCCAAAAGTAAGATATTCTTAAACGAAATACTAACAAAATATATGAGAATGTTAACCAAATTAGCGAGCTCTTTGTCCGTTGTATATAAAAGTATCCTACAATCTTTCCATAAACTACTAAACACCAAAGAATGGACTATGAACACCAATCGAAAATTGATAATTTTCCCCATAGTTCCTTTCCAATTCCCTCATGACCACGATGGAGGTATGCCATAGGACCAATAACATCACCATAAAAATAGATTGTGAAACATCCTGGGAAAGACACACAGGGGACACAATGTAAAGCAAGAATAAATCAGGATCAAAGATGAAGAATATCAGAAGTAAAACTACAAGCAGATATAGTAATGTACAAAGGCACCAAGAACATAATTGGGAAAACTGAAAATAGTGAATGCTCTCTACCGCAAGTTGGACAAAGAGAAACACGACAAAACCATGTGACACTATAGTATGAATGCACGAAAATCAACGAAGCACAATACTTGGTCTGACAACCGGTTTAAATTGTTAAAGAAACAACTCATTTGTGATTATTTAGCAACAATCAGCGAGAAAAACTAAAATAGTATAAAAGAAAGTTTACTTTGGGCTTGAAGTAAATCAAAAGAGAGTAACATGAGAAAGATCAGAGCATGATGTATAGAAGTATTAAGACAAGATTAATTGACCAAGAAATAAGAATAAGGAGGAACAACCAAAACAACTGAACCAGAAAAGTGAAGGGAGAAACCTATAGCACGACAATGATAGATAGTGGATCCACGAAGGACAAATTAAAAACAGTGATAGCAAGAATGAAAGAGAGGTGATGACACGAACAAAATGGAAACACAACGATGGCGTATGTGATCAAACGAATCCACACAGACACGCCAAACTCAAACAGCCAACACCCCGCAAGACAAAGAAAATACAAGCTTTCAAATCTCCTGGGCTACCTATAAAAATAGATATGATGTTTCAAAAATAAATTAGGAAACCAATTCCATAACATGCTGTAAGTTCAGAAAATCAAATATGATATTTCAACAATAACTTGGATTAGTTTCCCTATTTGTGGTTCGACACTGCGAGAAAGTGAATGCGAGAATCTCAAACAACACCGAAATCCACATTTGTGTGAGTTAGCTCTCTAAAACTCTGAATTAGCTTCAAATAATGTTTAGTTTATTTGAATATATGCTGTAAATGTTCTCGAAGAACTTTCAAAAAATAAGATAGAATTTAGTTAACCATCTGAAGCTTTCAAAGGATTTACTTGCATTATATTTGAAAGGGAAACTTTCAATATGAGACCTTTCTGAAGAAACTTGTTTCCCTGTGATATAACAAAACAAACTATTTTCTTGTACGATTCAAATGCCGGTGACATTGCAATCCTATATTTTCTACCTCTGTGTTTTGAGAGTCCTGAGACTTGAAACAACTGTAAAAAAAAGCAAACGGAGCATTCACTCTTATGATGTAAATTGCCTATTTCTCATCGACCAATTCTACAATTCTAATTCAGATCTTGGAAGTTGCTAATGCAAAGTCCAAACTCTAAGACTAAAAGGAAGAAGTACTTCGTCTAATGTAAATAATTGGTACACGATAGAAACAGTCACTCTTACATGCATTTCAAGGTCTAAAGGCACTATTTGGCACACACCGGGGAAATAAAGATCCGCTAATTGTGTAAAACCAAGGAAATTATAATGTCAGCAAGCCTGCTTGTGTAGTTGTACAATGCACACAAAAACAATTTAGAAACCCGATAAGCGAAAGAAGTAGGGGCATGAGAATTAACCCAAGAGACAATGCAATTGCATCTGACAACAGTTTAGACTCAGCACCATGATACACGACAACAATTAACATCCACTTGTAAATAATTTAAGCTGGATATTGTCCTATAAGGCCTAACAGAAGTACCAGTATGCAAAGCATAACATAATTAGTGCACAAAACAAAGGCCTTATGAGGATCAGTGACAATGCGAGGCTGGACAAACTTTAGAGGAATGGATTAATATTGTCGGAATGAGGCAAGCCAAATGAGCTACAAAAAAACATGTACTGATCAAGTCAGCATGATGGGTCTCCAAACCGAGAATAAACAAGCAAAATAATAAATGAAATGTAGAAAATAAGTCTAGAATCGCGAGTGTGCCCTCTCACTCCTTTGAACAAATACATAAGGAATAAACTGAAGTTACTCGAAGAACCGCTACCTGAAAAAATCAAGTTGGAAATAAGCGAGGACAAGAACAAGTGAGATAAATAGCTACCTAATTTAGAACACCTTCTTTGAACATATTTATTCATAATATCATGCTGCGCTTGTTGCAATGAACTAATATATACAATAGTTCTACACAATCATCCTCATCTGGGCATGGAACTACTATTATAACTAGATGATACCCCGCGCGTTGCGGCGGGATTGTATAAGGATTATTTTTAAATATAAGAGATAATAAATATTATTTTACTATGTATCTTGTGCTTTTCCAAGTGATTACAATAGATGAATTCGAGTGTTTTGTGCACAAATGCATTAAAATTGTATCAGATTACCAAAAAAATACGTTAGAGAACCATTTTATTATTTTACTCAACGGTACAAATGGACGCTTCTTAGTGGATATACAATGCAGAAACACACGTTCACCTTTGTCAGCTTCATCTTTACAAAGAAAAACATACTCCAGAAAATTCTATTGAATCATTGACGCAGTCACGCAGATGCTCCTGTTACTTGTGAAAAAAAATTGAATTCCTATAAGATTTATAATTGGTAGACAGTTAACATGTAATGGGTCTATATCTTGAACTCAGATATTTGTAAAGATGACATTAATCGATTGTGTATATTCAATTCACATTGTATAGAAGTTGCAATGTGCTCACATCTATATAGGGAGGTCGTGAGAACAGGTTGCCTTGAACAATGGAGAAATATATGGACATAAAAGATAAGTTGAATCATATAAATAAATGTGAGGAGAGGGGTAATTATCTCCAACCGAGGACAGAACCTGTCCATTTCTGGATATCTGTTGTCCTGATCTGTAGCATGAAACGAATAACAGAAAGAGCATGGATGGAAGTTCAGAAAACATATATGTACATGTAGGCACATCAACAATTCAATTATAGTTACCAGTTTACTATGTATTCAAAGGAAAGGAATTCCCCACACAAAAAATAAAGAAAAGGAAAACATATATTAGAATATCCAAGATATATATGTAAAATATGAGAATTGAAAGAAACCATAGCAGGGTAAGAGAAAGAACCATCCGTGCTTAGTGCTTACCACATCATATTCACAGTTCATCTACAGCAGCAAATCTGCATGAAGTCATAAACAGCTTGGCTTTTTATATACATGTAGTATTGGAAATATAGGCTGAAAACAACCGAGGCAAACAATGTAAAGAGTGATGAATTCCTACCAAATTTCAAATCCAACATCTGCATACAAAATAAAACACACGCACACACACAGAGTGAAATTCAGAGGAGAGGCTTCCCTAAGAAAGTGCAATCTTGGTCATAAGATATTCGTCTGACGCAATAAAATTAAATCAATAATATGCTCCAGTCCCATTTTATTTCTTTCATTTGGTCGTATCTGTAACCCATGCATACCTGAAAAACAAACACAAACACAGGTAAGAGTCTAGAAACCTGACCGCTTTCTCCTAGCACCAGCGAGCAGATTGACAATCCAATAAATCCAAAGAAACCGAGAGGCTTGAGCTTGCAGCAGACAGATTCCAATCAAATTGGGTGGATGGAAAAACATCGAGCAAAATTCGATCCGGATTGCAACCTGCTGGATGATGTGTTGAGGGATTGAAAAAGAGAAAGGGGGGTTAAAATGGGGATCGTACCAGCATGGATACCGCTGCCAGAGGTGGTGCGCGAGGAGGCTGGCATGGTCTCTATTCGCATGGCAGCAGGAGTTGGCTTTTTAACCTGGAGGCGGTGGGCGTCGGATCACTTCAATCGAACAGTTTCTACTCATTGAATGATGAGATTCATGAGGCAGTTTGGTGAGCATTTGTGAGGAGGGTGCCTTAGTTCGCGGTGGGGAACATTCATGGCGAGGCGAGGAAACTGACAGCGGCGGAGGAGTTGGTGTCGATGAATCACCACCAGGGTCCAGGAATACGAACAACAGCAGTTTTTTTTCGTGAGACCACAACTGGACTTCCAGCCCGCGTCGTTCGACCGGCCCACGTATGAACAATTGGTTTGTGCCGGAATGTGTAGAGCGATGGAGAAAGCCAGGAGCCACACCACGTTGGGAAACTGCATGGGTGGGTCAAATGAATGTGTAGAGCGATGGAGGAGCCACGCCACATTGGCCAACCGCATGCTAGGTGAAAACTTTAATCCGATGACGTGGCTCATTGTGAGACCGGTAAAATGGGGCCATCTATTAAGAAAGAGAAGATTAATCTGTTTCTCTCCATGATATAGTTTGTTATCAGCGATTGAACACCCATATCACATTGATAAAATAATTAAAGTCAACACATGATATGAACTGAAAGGACTATCTTTTAAGCTCTAGATAAAATTCGTAGTAACAAAAACTCGTAAAATCATAGTAACTTATTGTTGATGAGATGAGATAGAACATAAGCACATCTGAATCTGTCTTTATGCGTATGCAACTGAGAGATAGGGTAGTTCTAGTAGGTGCTCTTGCAGATTAGAAAAAGAAAGTTTTCATCTATAATACAATTAGCTAAGTAAAATTTCCATAGTATACACTCATACCTTTAAAGACCAGAAGAAATTGCGCCTTTCAAAAGAGAAATATGTAATAATAATCGATTGCGCCCTGCCAAAGCAAGCGACCGTTTCAATCACACAAACCAACAAAAACAAAAGAAATTAAAATCTATCACGAAGAGCGTGAGCACTTGAAAATGAAGCTAAAATGAACTATGGCATGAGGTGATGAAACCTAACTCTGCAGTTGATAGAACCTAAATCAGACAACAACATTGAAGAAATCCACATGTGAGCAGAGGCTGCATTCATTTTGTTTCAAATGGTACTAAAGCAGCAAAGAAGGTCGATTTTGCTGCAGGTGGGGTAGGGTGCAGCTGCTGGGAGCAGGGACCACGGCCGACGCCTAATGCATTTCACCAAGATCGAGCATCATTCGACAGGGAATTCTAACCATGCATCCTTGGGAGTTTCCTACAACAACCAAAAAAGGTAGCAACACTGAGTCCAGTCTTTTAAAGCTGAGTATGGTCAATACAAACTTGATCAATGTAAAAGATAGGCATAGATGTTCTGAAATCTTTAATCACGCTTTCTTTGGATCTATAAATTCTGTTTTGCATGTATCCCTAAATAGTACCTTATATTGAACAGGTGCGGGATTGCTTGATGAAGCAAGCACATAATTATTCTTATATGTACGAAGCGTAAGGTCAGCCGGTAGACATAATGCAGAGGCTAGTATAGTATACACAGGCTGCCTGAACATAGCAAAGCACAAAAAAAAGCTTTTTTAGTCTCACCTGAGCAATATTCCACGACTGATTGTTACTCGAGGATGCAGAACTTGGTGACCCATGGTCGTACATGTTGTGGGTGGCCATGACCTCTGCAGCAGGAACACCGGAGTCAGTGGAGATCCGTGCGGACAAGTGCAAGGGTGAAAGAAGGCTTGTTTGGGCTCATGTGCCAACTATGTTATCCCTCGGTGATTGTTTTATCTGAATAAGGTCATATTGTCATTCCGGTACTATATGATCTTTTATACTTGCGAGATGACAAATGTGCAATATAGTCCCAAAATCCCAATAGGCAACAATCATACGTCTCCTCCATTAATTCCCATATTTCTAACAATTGATAGATCAGAAATTCTACTAACTCTCACACATGTACAATCCTAATTAAGGAGGCATGGCCGAGTATCCGGGTAATGAACAAACAGAGTTCCGCATGTAGTAATTCACAAACAGAACCAGATCTAGCTGCAGTAACTTACTAATTCTATAATTGCTGATTGTAGTAAGCTAGCTACGTAGCAATAAAACGTAAGTACTACTACCCATATACCAGAAGCCAAGCTTGATAAGTAGTTAGGCAGGCTGCAGCTCCACATCAACCTCAATGTCGCCGTCGACCTCAGACTAAACATAAAACAGGTCCACATCATAGCTATGACAATGTGAGATACCTAATTCAAAACCATGTTCTTCACCAATTCCACAACCAACTAATGCCTAGTTCAACCTCCTTTCACGCTGCCTTATTTGTCTAGAAAGAGGACATAAGGAGGGCCATAGATCAGATCGAGAAAATAGCTAGGTAGCCAGATCGTACCGCAACATCCAACCTTGGGACATCTAGTCCACCTGCTTTAATCCTTTCCTCATGGTGATGCCGATCTAGCCAAGAAGCGTGATGTATCACGGATCTTACGGATGCGGACGAATTAAAAGAGGAGGACGAAGCCGAAGGATCGAGATGTCAAAAATATATGGAAGAATGAAAGCTGTACCATGGGCACTCGCGCTCCTAGGGTCGACCTCTAGTCTTCGGGGGACCGGGGTGCACGGTGATGTCGGCGAGAACAACACCGAGGAGCATCGCGGAGGCGAAATCACCGACCGCCGAGGAATCGTCCACCGCCGCCATGAAATCGCCCTCACTGCGCCGGCATCTCACGCGGAGGAACGGCGAAGAGGGAAGGCCAAGGTGCTGCCGGCGACGCGATGAGCGGTGACGGCGGCGCAAGGGGATTGGAGGAGGACGAAGTGGAGGAGGCGGGCATTGGGGGAGAGGGTCCGGAGACGGCGGAGCTCCGCCCGCAGATCCCCGCATCGGCCTGCTGCTTCCATGTGTGCTCCTCCACATGGCCGACTCGGCGGCGCTGGAGGCACGAGGAAAAGGGAGAGGCGGCGGCTGTGAGGAGGAAGAAGGCCATTGGGGAGGAGGGAAAGGAAGGGGATTGGGCGGACGAAGTTGCGTGCTCTCTCCCCGCGAGACGCCGGGCCGGGCGGGCTTCACATGACCCATGGATAAAAAGTGGGTCTGCGGGAGGGCCTCGCTGCCCTGGACGAAATCGATGGCGGAGATCGTGCCACGTCAGCTCGATCTGACGGCCGAAAATCCAAAGCGCTGTGAGACCCTCTATAGGGGGCATCATATACACCTTTAGATAGCAAGTCCAATTGCCTGTACAACAGTAGCATCTGTCTTTATTTGGGTTGCACGGTGGGAAAGTGCTGCTCCTGTAGCACCGATAGTGAGGATCTATATCCTCCAGGCCTATTCCTCTGCCTATGAAATTGTCAAGACAAATAAACCGTACAGTTGATGCACGTGAATATATTATTAACCAGTGTGGTACGAATAAGCAAGCCATATGTGTCGTGAAGCAAAACAGGCAGGAGAAGAAAATATGTAGCGAGTTGACCACTTACATTGTGCATCAACAGCAAAGCATACGAGAACAAGCAACACTAATGCCTGGAGGCGCTTCCTGCACTGCTCCATGTGGATGTTGCAACAATTTTTCTTGTGCTCTGGTTGTGTCTTGCTCGAATTTGCGTAGCAGATACTTGGTGTGGTCCATATATAGAGAGGCAGAGAAAGATATATTTGGAAGAAAATTAATCCAGAGTAATTACATACATTGATTGGGGAGCAGTAAATTATTACGTTGGGTTGGTAATGCATATAGTATTTTCCTTCCAACAAATATTGGCCAGATCAACCAGATCCCTTCTTTAGTGTCTTGGTTGAAATTTTGGGGCTATAAATGTTGATTGGCTGGAATTGATTACGGCCAGATTGTTCATCTCCCATATTTTGGCTCTAATCAATCCCCTTCTATTGTAAGCAGGTTATTTTGTACTACAGAACACTAAAGAACAGTTCACACAGCTACTCCTTCGGTTCATTGCCCTAGTGTAACCAAGGCAGTAGGTGTACAATTATGATACATGGTGTTATGGATGTTCATCTTCATTTTCCCTATACACAAATGTACCTAACAGTTCATAAGTCTGTTGTCTCACAGCTCACAACAACTCACTCACCATAATCTTTAGAAACAAAAAATCGTCAAAGCATTACAACATAATTTTTTTACTGACTAGCAAAGAATTCATCCATTTGAGTGATCAACAAGACCAGTTTTATGCGGTTTGGCTTAACAGGAAACCTCTTTCAAGACACCCTCCTTGACCTGGATGTCCTGTGCTTGCTCTTTGGGTTACTCAAAACTCTCTCCTTCGGCGTTTGGAGCCGGAAGATACAGTATAGTGGTCCTGGGAGCTCTGCAGGGAGGGAATTTCAGGGACGAACATGGCATTGTCGTACACAGGGTAACGCAAATTCCCTTGCCAGCAGAGACCCGAGGCTGTTGGTGGTGAGGGAACCTCGGGCACCACCCACGTATCTTCTGCATCAAATCCAGGTACTTGGCCTAACAGGTCTTCCGCAAACAGGCCTTCAGCTAGGCGGCACTGTGGAGATCCCTCAGCGCTCCCCAACTTTGCATTGTCACCCTGTAAGCACAAACGAGAATCGAATTAGGACCATATCTATGTGATAGGAGCATCCCAGTGTGGGTGGATTAAATGACACTGGAATCTAAAACCAAATTTCAGGAAACTGTGATTTTAGCTCAACTATTGAACAAGCATCCCAACAACTTCGCAATTGATTATTACAAGATTAGTCACAGCAGACAAGTGCACCATGAACCAACGGTCAAAATATAAAAGGTGATGGCCGTAATAACTAGCAAAGCTTACGACTTTCAGAAAAAAAACAGCAAGAATACATTACAATCTACAAAAAAGGACAGAAACACTTCCGCAGTTCAATTTGAAGGTCTTAGGCCTGAGCATAATGTTTGACAAATTTGGGTCAGTCAAAATTATCTTGGGAAGTTTGAGAATAAACTCTGGAAGTTCACTGTTCACCCATCAGCTTATTCGGAAGCAACTACTAACTTCCGTCTATATCATATTAGATGCTAATTACCCTAAGTGGAGGCTGGAAAGAATCAAGACTCTTATTGCTATGGGCTTTGTGGTGAACTCAGCTACAGAAAGTCTAATCATAACACAATATTAAGGTCCTCGATTTAATGAAGCAAACTAAACCACATGTGTTTTCAAGAAAATTCATGTCAAATGAGAGAGAGAGGTTTCAGTAATCTAAGGAAATGAGAAGCATAAGATGTTACTGACAACAAGAAAAGACAGGAAACACATCAATTCACATGTAGATAACATTTTGGATTACCTTTGAAGAACCATGCTCAGTAAAGCCAAAGTTTGGGCCATATTCGAAGTTACTAAAGAATTCATCGACAGGCCAATCAGGTAAGCCATTTGACCCATTACCACCTGAAAATGGTAAGTTGTATGCTGGATCACTATCTCTGTTCATTTGATTGGATAAGGCTGCTGTGGTCTGACTAGGTAGCAAATGTTTTGAACTTGCATCTGACAGGTACTTAGGTGGATGCTCTGCCGACCTAATTGCACTATTGTCCATAGTCCAGTTGACCATTGCTGTCTTGGTATTTGGAACATCAATCTGCCTAGAATAATCTCCACTGATTGCATTTTGGCTTGGTATAGATACACTGCTTTCACCTGAAAGTAAGACTGTAGGATTTTCCTCGCCAAGTGTTTCTGTTGTGAATTCACTGATCCACTAGAAGCGTTAACATGCTTGTCAGCAATAGGTGGAACTGGATCAGCAGGTTCAAGGCCAACTTGAACTCCTGTCAGCAGGAACCTTTGATGCACTGAAACAAAGGAATTTACTGTGTGTATAGCAACATCACAATCTCTACAAAGTAGAGCACGGTCCTCCAGGCAGAAGAAGTATCCAGAAGCCTCCTGCAATGAAAGTAGAGATTTAGATCTGCACATAAGGAATTAACAACATGTATCAGAAATTCCTTGCTGCCGGAATCATAGTACAAACTACAAAGAAATTCATGTGGGTACAGTGTTTTTCCAATAGATGGGCGATTAGCTGTGCTCTGCGCATGGGCCTTCTACTAAGAGTCTAAGACCAATCAACCATAGTAAAAGTACATAATCTGTTCATTTGAGAGGATCCGCGTCCAAACTATCCAGCCAAGTACGAGTGTACGACAGCCCAAATAACTATACACTCCCTCCGTCCCAAATTGTAAGGAGCCCTTTAAATTTCACTGGTCAACAACTTATAACTTTGACTAATATGTCCACAAACTTTGTTTAAATATATAGTATGAAATAAAAGAGATTTGCAAGACGAATGCAACGATACCGTTTATACATTCTGAATCCATATAATTTGGTACTCTCTCCGTTCTGATTTAGTCTACATTCTAGATAAATGAGACAAATTAGTGTTACATTTATTAGTACTACTTAGATATGTGAACAACCAATCTAAGCTACATTGAAAATAACAACGTCCAATAAAGAGAGCAAAACCACTTCGTTTTCAGTGTTGTTGTTGACTAAACGCTAGAATGTAGAGTATTTTGGAACAAAATTTGGGGCTAGAATGTAGACCATTTCAGAATGGAGGGAGTATATACTAGTGGTCAAAGTTGTGCATCAAAGACCGTGCAAAAAGTCTGCCTTACATTTTGGGATGGAGGGGGTAGTATAATACAATTGGCCCAGTATCTATATAGCCATGTAAGCTCGAATACACATCAAACCATATACAAATAGTGGATTTCATGATTTAAAAAAAAGTAAGTTAGTCCAAGTAAAATACAATACAATACTGATTGAGGTTCGATCATTTCATTCAATTAAACTAACTGGCTACCTAGTACCTACCCTTTTACACATTGATTGATATCTTCATTATTAAATTAATTGGCTATAAATAAACAAGTTGGTTTAAGTTCATCTTATGTGAAAGACCAAAAAAAAAAGCTATAAGTTCATCTTATGTTGCTAGTTTCATGTGGTCTTTCACTCTTTTGTATGTAACCAGCTGATACTTCAATTGTATATGTTAGTCCAGTTGTAATAACACTCCAGACATTCTAGCTTCAAAAAGCAATCATCGGTCTCCTTTCTTTCATAAGGGAACATCAGTTTAAATGCTTAGATGACACAGTTTAGGCAAAAATGTAACAGAAACTGGCACTGCATGTGCACGCACATGCTCAGTAACCCAGCCAACAAGATGAAGCAAGCGAACACGACTGCCATGCCCAAGCGAACAGCATGATCAGATATAAGCAACCAAGCGAACAGCATGATCAGATATAAGCAATATGTTTTGCCGTATTCCCGATATTGGTTTGGGACAGCTGAGAAGATGTATGCACTTTGTAACGAACAAATACTGCTACAGTTTTATTTTCTTCCCTTACTGATCTGAAACTGGTGAGGTATGAACTGGTGGAAAATATGCATGGCTATGTATTCATTTCCCACACTGGTTCGGGATGTCAGCTATGCACTTTTGGACAAAATCGACAGTACCAAAACTTAAATCATGAGTTCATTACTCTGCATTTTCAAAAGCAAGATGGTTCACCTTAGGAGCCATTCGAAAAAACAGGGGCTAATCTCATGCATCACTCAGTTGATACATTTGATTTAGCAAATCCGTTACCTCCCGAATAGAATTAGTTACCCGAGAATGAGTTGTGCAGATATATCAACACTAAGAACAACATTTTGAGCCTTCAAGCTCCGATGTAATACTATAGTTTCAAGCTTGGTGCTTATGCTATCCGCCTCGAAGTGTTAAAATGTAGCAATTAACTAACTCGAGGTGCGCAACATGAGGCAAGCAATCCTACGCTGCAGTGGGTTTTTTGCTTAAGCATGCTCCTGGCTTCTTATATAGCTTCATCTCGGGATATGCTTGATTGGCCATATTCAAGCGAGCTGTCTAAGAAACTCTGACTCGCGTACTAAAGAATCTGCTCTAGAGATAACTATGTACACGCAGCAAGCCCTCGCTTGGAGAAAGAAGTGATGGGTGTGGACCAATAGCAAAAATTCACATGATGAGCGCTTTGCTTGAAGTTGGGGCTAGACGAGATTCGAGAGGGAGAGGCAGGCAGAGGAGGCGGGCGGGCGGGCTGGCTGGCTGACCTGGCAGATGTCGCACTTGGGCGGCGCGCTGGGCGCAGAGGGCGGCGCGGCGTCGGGGAGCAGCGGCACGCGCTGGTGCTTCCCCGCGAGCTTGTTGGCGGCGTGGACCTCCTTGTCGCAGGCGTGGCAGAGCGCGGCCTCGTCGGCGCAGCAGAGCACCCGCGCCTCCGCCGCCCCGCACGCGTTGCACTGGATCTTCATCGCTCGCTAGGGTTTCGCTCCCCGCTTGTCTGCTCTGTTTTCTCTCTCTCTCTCTGCCAACCTCGGGAAAGGGAAGGAGGTGGAAGGAAGACGACGGGATACGGTGATGCAATTGGATCAGGCTCGATTTAGTTTTTTTTAACTGGGGCGCGCGGTGAGCTGATTTGTGGTGGGTCTTGCTTAGTTAACTTTTAGTGGCGTGGTTCGCTCTCGGTGGCGGGTGTGGTTAATTTACCTGACAGACCGTTTCTGGTACACTACCCCACTTTCTTTTCTACTCCCTTTCTTGTGCTCTCGTGGACATCTATAGATTTAAAAGTTAACAATGCACTTTAAAGTAGGAAAAAATGTTTCTCCTTCATTGCACAGGAATCAAGACAAATAACATTTTCTCGCAAAAAAAGGACCAATAACATTTAGGACATGGTGTCCTTGTTTTCTACATGCACTTAGCTTATAGATATGGAGAAATTAAAGAGGTGGCAAATGGTGGTTGACACTTTCCAATGCAAAATCTTTAATATTCCTTGAAAATCTCATAAGTACTCTCTTTTGAGAACGGATGGAGTACTACATATACGAGATTATCAATGCACGGTTGCCCCACCCGTTCATTTTAAAAAATAAATAGAATACATAAAATACTTTTTGAAAAAAACTTAACAGTACACCTCTCCATCCCAAAGCTTATGAGTTTTCAAAAGTTTGATCAAACTTTTATAAGAATCTATCGATAAATATGATATTTTGTAGATACCATATAAAAATATATTTTATTGTCTATCTAATGATATTGAATTTGTATTTTACATATTAATGATTTTTGGTAAAAACTTAATCAAGCTTAACATAATTTAATTTTCTATGAAATAACATAAGCCTTAAACTTTGGCATAGAGGTAGTATAACTTGGGATATCTAGACAAACTCGTGAAATTCCTACATTACATAGACGTGTTATGCAGATCTAGCAAAAACACCTATATTTTGTTCTAAGTGTTAAATATTTTTTATTGTAGAACTACCACGTTAAATAGACTAAACTGATCATTGATCGTGTACACAACACCACTTATCAAAACTGAGGACTCCATGAATATTCCATAAAATCGACGCACCTTTGACACATTACTTATTTCACAGTCTTAGCTTTGTACATGCCCACTTGCGACTTCAGGTCATCTCAAAGGGATTTTGTTGTCCAGTGAAAAAGCACTACCTTTCAAGGTAAATTTGATATTTGTCAGAGTGCATAGTATCATATAGAAGTATTATGCATATGATACTACTGAAAGTGCATGAAGCTTCCATGTATGGTTTTTGGTAGTTGATGACAATCTCTATGGACTAATGTTTGCATTGAGTTATATTTGTAGGAGTTGTCCATAGTCAATGCTTGAACCATATGTTGACTTGCAATAAGAAGAAATTGATGAAGAATGTCAAGTATGTCTTGAAGATGAACATGAAGATGAAGATGAAGTGAGCCCTCAAGTTTAACTTCAAGACATCAACATGATGAAGATGAATAAATGAACTGCAAGTTCAAGATAAGCCATCTTAAAGAGATCATTTGCTTGAAGCTTGTCATCCATATGGTGATCATGGATATGTAAAGATGCGCCCAAGAATAAGCTCTCCCATGGTGAATTATGGGGGAACAATCCACAAGACTTCGTCAAACAAGCACAATCAAGAAAGATGTTCCATATTGTTACGGTCAAGATCGTCATCATCGAGCTCAAGAGGAACTCGTAAGGTTAAGGTTTGCTCTTGATAGAGTTTCTTTCTTATCGGTCTCATGGTGTAGTTGGAGACCGGTTTATAGTTTAGTTACCGTACTATCAAGAGGGCTCTCGGGTGAGTAATTCAAACCTTTGCATCTTTGCATCATATTTCTTGGTTGTTATTTGGATCTTATCCATGTGATGTTTTAGAGCTTGTGTGTATTTGATGGGTTCGTTGCATGGAAAACAAAAAAAATTCCTACCGCAAAGACGAATAAATCCAAGATCTAATCTATGGAAAAGCCAAGATCTAATCTACAAGATCGGAGCAACGAGATGGAGATGAGACTAACCCTCGAAGATTCCAAAGCCTACGAGATTAATCTCGTTGTTGGTGTAGACGATCGTCCCCGGTGCCGCAATCCGGCAGACGACTTCCCTACTCGGTCGCGCGTACGGTGTCGATGATGCCCTTCCTCTCCCCGTTCCAGCGGGCAGCGGAGGTGTGGTAGATCTCCTCCAAGTTCCGGCGAAGCACGACGGCGTGGTGGTGGTGATGGAGGAAGAAAAACTGCAGGGCTTCGCCTAAGCCGGAGCAGCGTATGGTGGAGGAGAGAGGCGGCCAGAGGAGGGGACAATGGATGGGGGGTGGCCGGCTGATGGCGTGCAAGACACACGTCCGTTGGGAACCCCAAGAGGAAGGTGTGATGCGTACAGCAGTAAGTTTTCCCTCAGTAAGAAACGAAGGTTATCGAACCAGTAGGAGTCAAGGAACACGTGAAGGTTGTTGGTGACGGAGTGTAGTGCGGTGCAACACCAGGGATTCCGGCGCCAACGTGGAACATGCACAACACAATCAAAGTACTTTGCCCCAACGTAACAGTGAGGTTGTCAATCTCACCGGCTTGTCTGTAAACAAAGGATTAAATGCATAGTGTGGAAGATGATGTTTGTTTGCGAAGAACGAGTAAAGAACGAGGGTTTGCGATAGATTGTATTTCAGATGTAAAAGAATGGACCGGGGTCCACAGTTCACTAGTGGTGTCTCTCCCATAAGATAAATGGCATGTTGGGTGAACAAATTACAGCTGGGCAATTGACAAATAGAAAGGGCATAACAATGCACATACATATCATGATGACTACTATGAGATTTAATCAGGGCATTACGACAAAGTACATAGACCGCTATCCAGCATGCATCTATACCTAAAAAGTCCACCTTCAGGTTATCATCCGAACCCCTTCCAGTATTAAGTTGCAAACAACAGACAATTGCATTAAGTATGGTGCGTAATGTAATCAACACAAATATCCTTAGACAAAGCATTGATGTTTTATCCCTAGTGGCAACGAGCACATCCACAACCTTAGAACTTTCACGTCACTCTGTCCCGCATTCAATGGAGGCATGAACCCACTATCGAGCATAAATACTCCCTCTTGGAGTTACAAGTATCAACTTGGCCGAGCCTCTACTAGCAACGGAGAGCATGCAAGAACATAAACAACATATATGATAGATTGATAATCAACTTGACATAGTATTTCATATTCATCGGATCCCACCAAACACAACATGTAGCATTACAAATAGATGATCTTGATCATGATAGGCAGCTCACAAGATCTAACATGATAGCACAATGAGGAGAAGACAACCATCTAGCTACTGCTATGGACCCATAGTCCAAGGGTGAACTACTCACACATCAATCCGGAGGCGATCATGGTGATGAAGAGTCCTCCGGGAGATGATTCCCCTCTCCGGCAAGGTGCCGGAGGCGATCTCCTGAATCCCCCAAGATGGGATTGGTGGCGGCGGCGTCTGCGGAAGGTTTTCCGTATCGTGGCTCTCGGTGCGGGGTTTTCGCGACGAAGGCTATAAGTAGGCGGAAGGGCGAGTCGGAGGGTCGACGAGGGGCCCACCCCATAGGGCGGCGTGGGCCCCCCTCTGGCCGCGCGGCCCTATGGTGGCGGCGCCTCGTCGCCCCACTTCGTATCCCTTTCGGTCTTCTGGAAGCTTCGTGGAAAAATAAGACCCTGGGCGTTGATTTCGTCCAATTCCGAGAATATTTCTTTTGTAGGATTTACGAAACCAAAAACAGCGAGAAAACAACAAGCGGCTCTTCGGCATCTCGTCAATAGGTTAGTGCCGGAAAATGCATAATAATGACATAAAGTGTGTATAAAACATGTGAGTATTATCATAAAAGTAGCATGGAACATAAGAAATTATAGATACGTTTGAGACGTATCAAGCATCCCCAAGCTTAGTTCCTACTCGCCCTCGAGTAGGTAAACGATAACAAGGATAATTTACTGAAGTGACATGCTATCATAATCTTGATCAATACTATTGTAAAGCATATGAGATGAATGCAGCGATTCGAAGCAATGGTAAAGACAATGAATAAACAACAGAATCATATAGCAAAGACTTTTCATGAATAGTACTTTCAAGACAAGCATCAATAAGACTTGCATAAGAGTTAACTCATAAAGCAATAAATTCTTAGTAGAAAGCTTTGAAGCAACACAAAGGAAGATATGAGTTTCAGCAGTTGCTTTCAACTTCAACATGTATATCTCATGGATAATTGTCAACACAAAGTAATATAACAAGTGCAATAGGTAAACATGTAAGAACCAATGCACACAGTTCACACAAGTGTTTGCTTCTAAGATAGAAAGAAGTAGGTAAACTGACTTAACAATAAAGTAGAAGAAAGGCCCTTCACAGAGGGAAGCATGGATTACTATTTTTGTGCTAGAGCTTTTCATTTTGAAAACATAGAAACAATTTTGTCAACGGTAGTAATAAATCATATGTGTTATGTATAAGACATCTGATACGTCCCAAACGTATCTATAATTTTTTATGTTCCATGCTACTTTTATGATGATACTCACATGTTTTATACACATTATATGTCATTATTATGCATTTTCCGGCACTAACCTATTGACGAGATGCCGAAGAGCCGATTCTTTGTCTTCTGCTGTTTTTGGTTTCAGAAATCCTAGTAAGGAAATATTCTCGGAATTGGACGAAATCAACGCCCAGGGTCCTATTTTTCCACGAAGCTTCCAGAAGACCGAGGGAGATACGAAGTGGGGCCACGAGGCGACGCCACACTAGGGCGGCGCGGCCCAGGCCCTGGCCGCGCGGCCCTAGCGTGTGGGTCCCCCGTGACTCCTCCGACTCCGCCCTTCCGCCTACTTAAAGCCTTCGTCGCGAAACCCCCAGTACCGAGAGCCACGATACGAAAAAGCCACGGTACGAGAAACCTTCCAGAGCCGCCGCCATCGCGAAGCCAAGATCTGGGGGACAGGAGTCTCTGTTCCGGCACGCCGCCGGGACGGGGAAGTGCCCGGAAGGCATCTCCATCGACACCACCGCCATCTCCATCGACGCTGCTGTCTCCCATGAGGAGGGAGTAGTTCTCCATCGAGGCTAAGGGCTGTACCGGTAGCTATGTGGTTAATCTCTCTTCCATGTACTTCAATACAATGATCTCATGAGCTGCCTTACATGATTGAGATTCATATGAGCTTTGTATCACTATTCATCTATGTGCTACTCTAGTGATGTTATTAAAGTACTCTATTCCTCCTCCATGATGTAATGGTGACAGTGTGTGCATCATGTAGTACTTGGCGTAGTTTATGATTGTGATCTCTTGTAGATTATGAAGTTAACTATTACTATGATAGTATTGATGTGATCTATTCCCCCTTTCATAGCTTGATGGTGACGAGTGTGCATGCTATGTTAGTACTCGGTATAATTGCGTTGGTCTATCATGCACTCTAAGGTTATTTAAATATGAACATCGAATGTTGTGGAGCTTGTTAACTCCGGCATTGAGGTGCTCTTGTAGCCCTACACAATTAATGGTGTTCATCATCCAACAAGAGAGTGTAGAGTGGTTTTATTATGTGATCAATGTTGAGAGTGTCCACTAGTGAAAGTTATGATCCCTAGGCCTTGTTTCCAAATACTGCAATCATCGCTTATTTATTGTTTTATTGCATCTTTACTTCCTGCAATATTACTACCATCAAGCGCACGCCTGACAAGCTATTTTACAGGCGCACATTACTCTTGCTCATATTCATTCATACCACTTGTATTTCACTATCTCTTCGCGCCAATAATTCTTCAGCATCGTCTGGAGTTCTTTTCCTGAAAACACAACCAGCACAACTATCCAGGTATGCCCTAGACTCAATGGTTAGTCCACTATAAAATATATCAAGTAAATCATGTTTTTCCAAATCATGTCCAGGCCGAGCTACAATAAGAGAGCAAAATCTCGCCCAAGCCTCAGGCAATTTCTCTCCATCTTCCTGATCAAAATTAAAAATTCTCTGCAAAGCAACATGTTGAGCACTAGCAAGAAAGTATTTCCGAAAGAAAACATCAAGCAAATCACTTGGACTATCAATAGAATCAGGAGGCAAACTATTATACCAAGTTTTAGCATCATCCTTTAATGAGAAAGGAAAGATTTTAGCAACAAAATAAGTACGCTTCTTAATATCATCAGAAAACAAGCTACTCAAAGTTGAAAGCTCATTCATGTGTTCTATGATGTCTACGGGAGCTTCTATTCTTGTAGATAGTGTTGGGCCTCCAAGAGCAGAGGTTTGTAGAACAGCAGCAAGTTTCCCTTAAGTGGATCACCCAAGGTTTATCGATCTCAGGGAGGAAGAGGTCAAAGATATCCCTCTCATGCAACCCTGCAACCACAAAGCAAGAAGTCTCTTGTGTCCCCAACACACCTAATAGGTGCACTAGTTCGGCGAAGAGATAGTGAAATACGAGTGGTATGAATAAGTAGTAGCAACGGCACCGGAAAAGTGCTTTGCCCGGGACGGTAAACAAGCGGTAGTAACGCAGCGGTAGTAACGCAGGTGTAATATCCCAGGTATTGGGGTTACAAAAATAGAGGAAACGAGATGTGTGCATTGCATTCATGCATAGAAAATCCGGGTAATTTTCGCGCTTTAAAGTAAAACGATCACGATAGTCGAAGTTTCACTTGACCTTGGTGGAATTGAAGTAGCTCATCAAGTCAAGCGTTATAAACCTCAATGTGACTTTGCTAAAACCTTGTTTTGGGTAGAGATAATTTGATCTAAGGGATTAGATCAAATGGAATTAAAACCAACATAAGAACATATGAAACAAGGATCAACTACTTGATCTTATTAAAGATCATAATATAGTATTCCTTGCCATAACATATGAACATCTGTTCAATTGGAAATCAAGTAACAATAAAATGGAGAAACTATTCTTAACTTATCTTTTCCATGTCTTAAACAAATAAATAGTCCTACCATGAACCTCATGGTATATCTTGAACTAAACTCTTGAACTTAACACCAACAAAAGCTTATCATTAAACCCTAGAGATGGGAGAGGTATATAACCATTAAAGAGATAAGAAACACACTCTAAATTGTTAACACTTAAAAGTTAAGCAACTACCCTGAGGTATAATTGAATTCACTTTAAAACTAATTACCAAATATGGTAAAACACAAGGACCTAAGTGGATAAAAGCCCCACATTCTTATTTTAAGCATAACTATTTAAATATGTGGAATATCACAAAACTAAATTCATTTACATTACGAATTATAGTTCAAACTATTTGAATAAAATAAACTATGAGTATTTAGAAACTCATATGATCATGCCTTGGTGAAATCAAACATCACCATTCAAAATTGGGGTATAATCCTTATCTTTAACATTTTGATCCCAATAACAATATAAATACAATCACATATGATATAGTGACTCGGTCACAAGCATAAAATCATTCACAAGATATTTAGTAACAAAAGCCACTTGGCTATCCAAAAATAAGTCACATGAGAGGATAATCTCAATGCCACATAGGATGAAAATATCTACATAGCTTGAGTCCTAAGCTATGCCACCTCATGCTTAAAGGATTGCTATGGATGAGAGCATGACAACCAAGCACCTTACTCAACAAATTAAAGCAAGAGTCATCCACCCATGTGTCATGTTACTAGAGCATGCCCAAGCCTATAAAAGGAGCCTCACACTCCATCCATTTTATCATCTTGCACCTTGATGCAAGAAGACCAACACATTTAGCCACTCCATAAAATAGTTAGGATCAAGATGAAGCAGCTAGGAGGTGGAGGCATGCCACAAGATGCAGGTTTATCAGAATTCCGAAGAACAAGCTACAGAAGATAGCAAGGTAGAATTCTTAGGAATACCACATAATTAGATAATCACATCATCATTCATTGAGTAGCACCCTAGATTATAATCCAAGTCCTTGTGAAGTGAGAGGGGTAATTAGTATAACCATATTCAAATACTTCTAGAATACTTTAGGAAGCTTATACCATGCATGATTATCACAATTGGGTAATAATCATATACCCTAAGAATTGGGAGTAGAAGTCATTGAGAATAAATTGCTCATAATAATGCCATGACCATATTTTGGAGAAATAGAAGAATAAGCTATAAGTTAAACCCTATATGATAAGTAGATGTTATTCACAACATGAAATCATAGGGTGATCCCTAGTAAGCAAACCTAGACTTATATTTCCAACTAAATTGGGAATTATTTGATGATCACAAGTAAAGTCCTAAGCTACATCTCAATCTTAGTTTGTGTATCACTTAGGTGATCACAATTAAAACCTAGGCAACAATTCAGATTCAACTCATGTGTCAATAAGTAAATATTAGTAGAACCCTAATATTGCACCCTAATTAAATCCTATGCTTAAATATGAAGCATAAGATGAACCTAGTGCTAAATCCTATAATTAAACCCATAAGTGGTGATTAACCACTTAGATCAACCACTTATCCTTATAAATAAACCAAACCATGATGAGAGTAGTATCTATATTTCAAGGTGCTATTAAAATATAATAATAGTACTAACCTTGAAATAGGATTAAAAATAAACCTTACAAAATCTTAACAAATAGGTTCTCACATAAAATCATATGCAAGTAATCAATTCCTCAAATAGAAACAAGCCCTAATAACAATCTCGGAAATACTTTAAGTTGAAAGTATCAACTCCAATAGTTCCAAACAGATTTGATTCACAAGAAAAATGGAAATTTAAAATGAGAGCATAAAATCATGCTTAATTAAAATTGCAATAAAGGTTCATATATATTAAATGCTCACTCAAAAACAATTCAGTATTTAAATGATCTTCTTATTAGTCCTAATGAAATTCCAGTTGTCAAATACCTGCAAAACAGAAAAGAGTTAAAATATGAATTCAAATCTGAATTCAAAATAGATATACAAAACAGAAAATAAATAAAAGAGAAAAAGAAGAAAGAACTCACCTGGACTCACCTGGCCGCCACAGCCCACCAGCAGCCCAGCTGCCGAGCCCAGAACTGGCCCAGACCACAGCCCAGGAGCGACCCAACATAACAAGTCACAGGAGGGGGCCTCGTCTTCTTCCTCCTGCGCATGAACGCCACGGCGAAGACGTGACCGAGTTCGCCGGCCACCTCCTCGTCGAGGATATGGACGCCCGGACGCCGGAGACCAAGCCAAAGCCGACCGTAATCTCCGTCGCGTCCACCTTATCCGGCGTTGCTAAGATTCGTGCCCAAAATGAGCAGCAACCCAGCCGAGCATCCCGGCCAGTCGCCGCCGTCGTATCACCATCTCAACGAACGCCGAGAGCTATAAATAGGCCAGGATGATCCTCGTGAACTCGCTGTTCTGCGAAGCCACTCCATCCTTCCCCAAACTCTCTCAATCTCTCACAATTCCCGATTACTGGCCGCCGGAGTCGAGCAAGAAACCGACGACTGGAGCCATCCCGGAGCCCAAACCTTGGTCGAGGAGGTGCGCCTCGACATCCTCTCTACTCTGGCCAAGCTACGCATCTGGGGAACCTCCGAATCGAGCCAATTTTGAAGTTTCCCCTTCACAGTAGCTCGTCGGAATCGGCGATTGTGTGGTCTCCTCCGTCAACAATCCTCCCCGTCGAGCCTACTGCCAGCCTCAAGGTGAGATTGCGATCGTTTAGAGCTTAATCCTGCTTCTTTTAGACCCCTGTAGCCCATAGTCGATCGATGGCCGGAGCCCGCCGCCGCAGGTGGTGATCTCCGGCGATGTTCCGGTGCACGTTTTGGAAAACCACCACCACCATCGTACTCACCACGTCGAGGGGAGTCGATTAGTGCTAGCCGCGCGTCCAGGGGAGCCAAAAATCGACGGCGCCGCCGCACGCAGACACGCCGGCGTTTAACCGCCGGTGGGTCAAACGCCTGGTCAATTTTGACCGGTCGCTGCTTGCGTGGCAGTCCACGTAGCATAGGTCCCACTAGTCGGTGGGTGCGGTTAAATCGGCCCGGTACGGTTAGCATTTCCCATTTATTTAAAATACCGAGAAAATATACGAAACTTTACAATTATCTAGAAAATTCATATTTACTCAGAAAAATACAAATGAGGTATTAAAATGTTCATAAAAATAAACTCTATCCAATAAAAATATAAAATGAAATTTCTATTTTTAATAAAAATTCAATTATTTAATACTTGTTATTTAAGTCTTTAATTTTAATTCTAAATACAATTAAAATTCAGAAATTAAGAAGACATTTATAAAATAAATAAAACCAGTAAGTAAATAAAGAAAACATGAAAACTAATTTTCTTTATTTATTATTTTGTTAAATCCTTATTAGAAGGATTTAAACCCTAATTAATAATTCCCTAATTATTAATTGTTTAAAAATAATAAAATGCCAAATTCAATATCAATTAATTTACAAGTTATTAATAACTTCAACTTTAAATTGAAGTTATTAAACATAGAACTATATGGTTAATAGCAAACCCTAGTTCCATATTGATTGATATTACAACCCCATAATTTCATAGGGGATCCTAAAACCCTAACACCATTTAGAACCTAGCTCCACTATTTTATGTGTGAACCCTAAATTGTTTCCAAACCTAAAACCCAAGTAACATGTGACCATGTTACTTCATTAGTTAGCATAGATTCATAGCCAGCAACTAAATACTAGTTAAAATCCACCTAAAATATGGGAACCCTATCACTACTAATTAGCATCCCATATGTTCATCCTCATCAGACCTAGATAATTTAGTAGGGATAACCAAGTGTAAACCCTAGATCCTTTTACCAAAGCCATCAGCCTTATCCATTCCTATTTAGCATCACACCATCGTGATGAACCCTAACAACAACCATACCTACTATTTTGTATTACATTCCCTACTCCACTAAACCCTACTAGTGTTGGATACCAATTATCAACCATCCTATTTAGAAGCCAATTATTCTTTACTTAACAGAACCAACAGTAAATCCTAGACAACCTCAACCTTAATTGAAATACTTCTTATTACTTAAGAAGTATGTTCTTCAAAAGTTATTCTTTTGAAGAAGATAAGAAATCATCATCAACCACCGCTTATAAGGACCTATAAACCCTAGCCAACTATCCCTAGCAAGATAAACCCACCTTGACAACCACCAAGTAAAAATAAATTGATTAGGATGCCTAGGCTTATCTTAACCCTTCAAGCCCTAGGTGTTGATGAATCCAACTTTGTTGGGATCTATCTAATACTTACTTCGAAACCAATTAGAACCATAGAACCCCACAAACTTAATTATCATACTTGTTCTTCATTTAAGAACATGTTCTTCAAAAGTTATTCTTTTGAATTATATAATAAGTAATCATCAATCATGTATTATAGAACTTCAAATTGACAACTGCTCTTTACTTATTATACATCTACTATCCCTGGTTGAGTATAATTATTACTATGCATTTTACCACCTGCTTATGATTCTAAAACAACACAACCCTGAATAAGAACCTTGTTTGTGAATCACTCTAAAAGTGCAACACACCCTAAACCAATTATCACAACTCACTGATCCTAAATCATCGGGGTTAGGTCACGCTTAGAGCGATTGCATCTCATTATTATGCATTATTGCATCCTTGCCAATCTTTTAAACATCGTCCTTAACGGACGATGATGCTATTTCAGAATTTGGAGTTATTGCGTATCGAAGACCTTGTCCGCATAATCTTGCGAGTCAAGAAAGGCAAGTTCATCACTTGCTCATGTCATTTGAGTATTTTTATCAAATTACTTGCAAAGTATTATGGTTATCACTATTGCACAAAAATCAAAACCACTACTTTCATAACTATGAATATGACTATGTGGTGGGCAATGGAACCATGGATTGTGTGGAAATGGTGGAGGTTCCATTGCACGGGTTTATATCCATCTAGGATTAAACAACAAATGTCACCAGTGATTCTTGTGCCGTAATAACCGTGTTAACCATAAGATCCGGAGTGGGACGGAATAGTCAAAAGTGTTTCCACCTCTCGTTCATCAACGGATGCGCTTTACCGTAGACACTTGTATCTGTCGGCGGCAAGCGGTAGGCTGGGGAAGCCTTAAGTCCCCACGGCATAGTCCGTAGACACTTGTCGTTCGAAGAACAAGCGGTAGGTTGGGGAAGCCTTAAGTCCTCACGGTATTGCGGTCTATGATGGGTTGCAGCCACCGGCGTAGGAGTGTATGGTAGAGCCCGAGCATCGTTGTCGTGGTCGGGGTCCACCCTGAAATACGGGAACAATGGGACCGACGTGGACCCAGGGTCGGCGCATGCAACAAAGGGTGGGTGTTCGAGGTAGCGGAGGAACATGATTGGCTAGACCTTATACCGGGCCTCACACCAAAGGAAGTGTGGACGGGGAGTACGCCCGGTTGGCACCAAGGATAAGATCTCTTATGGGTAAAGCAACACACCTCTCGCGAGTGTAAAGAACCGTGACCTGTCACTCCCTGTTCCGGGATATGGAATCGCGAACGCTGCCGGAAGGAACTCCATGAAGTTCTAGTAAACCGGTGAAGGGCGACGGACATAGTTCTTCCGAATAAAAGCAACCTTTGAAGAAATGGTTATGAAAACCTGCATTGGTATTAGACTTTACGGTCTAATGTCGTAGCTAGTGCATTAAACACCTCTTTCCTATAATGAACTTGTTGAGTACGCTCGTACTCATCCCACTCTTAAATCCCCTGCTTAGATATGGAGGCCACGATGGAGGATCTACAGTACAACTTGAAGACCGAGGAGTCAACAACTACTTCAAGGGACAGGAACCTGTCAGAAGAGTCAAACACCACATCCAACAAGTATAAAACTTAGCTTAGCAATAGAAAGGAACTAGTTTCCTAAACCTAGCTCCTATTTAGCTAGAATCTATTCATAGCCTCTATAGCTAGTAAATACTCTACAAATAGAGTTCGTGTTAGGACTAGACTACGAGTCGTTCTTCTGGAGTTTATTTGCAGTTTTACCTCATTGTAAAGTAGGAGGCTGTGACGATCTTATGTAACAGAGTCAATGTTGTAATTCTATAGACATGCCTTGGACCCGCATATGTTTCGTTGTACCACTCGAGCGATATAATACTAGTGGAACGGTGTTTCATTGGTGTTATATCAGACTTGCATACTACACCATGCGGTGGTATGCCGGGTCACCACAACTGGTATCGAGCAAATGCTTTGACCTAGGATTAAAACCCTTTAAAGGAGACCTATAGGATTGGTAGTGTCTATAGGAAGTGTCCTAGGTAAACCAAATACTTTTTATGACTTGAGATGGATATTCACTTGAGAATAATCCTGACACACTTGAGTCAACATTTCCTACCTATCCTTCCTAAGGGAAATTAGTTAGTTAATCCCAAACTTGTAGCATATCAATAAGTCTTTAAAACAATAGATGAGTAGATCACAGTTGGTATACAATACATGGTAGTCCAAAGAGAGGATACAACCATAAGGGAGATATCCTATTGGAAGATGTGTACCAACACATGTTATAGTTAAATAAGAATTACTCATACCTGTACTAGAAGTAATATCAAGTAATGAAGATAATTAAGATATCCTAATAGAAAATGTAGACCAAGATAAGTAATGAGTAAATAAATTATCTAAACTTATAAAACAACTGATAGTAAGTGATAAATATAAGTCTTATAAGGTAGTATAGACCATGATGAGTCAATCATGGGAGGTAAGGAAGAGAGATAGGAATAAAATATACCTACTTACATGGTAGAGTTATTAATCATATAAGATTCACCTGAGAATCATTATGTCATGGAATAGAACATCATAAACATTTAGGAGGAGAACAATAAGAAGCCAGTTGTTCAACAATAGTGTAAGAATTATGTTCCAAAAATATGGGAAGTGTGCCGAGCACATCATGTCCATAGTCTCGTGATAGTATAAACACTTGGAAGTATAAGAGCTATATTTTCATAGTTATGTGTTTAGAGTAGCAATGTTAGAACCTAGTCATATCATAGGAAATAGTCCTCAATAACACTTATATATGGTATAATACTTTGTTAGTACTTCCAAAGAAAATTAGGTTAACCACAACTATCCTAGACCACTTTGTTTCAAGTTTATCTCATTGCAAATGTGCAATTAAGGTAAAGGTTGAGACAAATAGTAGAATTCCCTATATTCGTGCTAAGTATCACGATATAAACCTATATTATGTGGTGTTCTATACTACACATCAGAGCCTGATGTTTAGAGATGTCCTATTCAACAATCATATTCAGGCTTATGATGGTGTGTATTATTAGCACAAAGCTGAATCTTCTTGGATTTTATTGGATTTTCATTGTTTGACTAGATCCATACATGAAGTTTGACTTTGATATGCAAATGCATGTTGCTATATCAAGTTCTGACTTGATGCTATAGATCTAGAGGGTAATAGTATTCATGTGAGGAAGCGACGAATTCTGGAAGATTCCGAAGACAAGATGAAGGTTCATCGGAGAAATGAAGTAAAGTTGTGGGAAGTAACCACAATACTCTGAAAGAAGTACAATCAGAAAGTCATGCTTACCTCAACAGAGGTGTACTTTAGTACATGAGAAGCATGAAGGTGAGAAATATAATGATTATGGTGAAGCTGAAGCAGATCCATAGTCAGCATAGAAGAGGGAATGCATGGGAAATCACTTAGGATACTATATTCATATTGTCAGCTAGTGGTTTTCTTGCAAAATAAACCCTGAATGAAGGAAGGTGATATATGAAATCATAGCAGACATAAGAAGACCATAGTCGATATCAGAAGACCACAATTGTTATAGTATCAATACTGCGAGATAAAGAAGAAGATGTCTCGTCCAGTTAATCAGAACCTATAATAGAAACCATTTTTAGATATCAAATAGCCACAGTTGGTATAATAACCACAGCTGGTATCAGTTGGTATTACAAATAGTCCACGATTTAATTATTTGTAACAACAGTTTGTGAACAAATAAAAATCTTGTTAGCCAAATAGCTAGATCTTCAATCATTTAGTCATAGGATTCACATTGGATATCCACGATTGAGTGGATACACCACAAAGATTCTTCGCAAAACTTTAGAGGAATATAAATCATCAACCAGACCTAGACCAATATTCTAATCATAAAACCAATGGTTGGAAGAAAAGGAATTGAAGACCATAAGAAAACTCTAAGGGGTAGAGTAAAGATTGAGTTGGATGTACAATTACTCAATGCTTTAAGCTAGATAAAAGTAGATGGTCTGAACTGAGAGGAAGTTCGATCTTATTTTCATAAGATTGTAGAACACTACTTTCAGAAGGATTACAGACCAGAAGCCGAGGTTCATACCTCGAGGAAGTAAGAAGTGGACTATAGCTTGAAAAAGTGAGTAATACTTAATCAGAAGTACGAAAGCTCAAGTAGAATCAGGATAATGAAGTTGGATGAAGGAAATACCATAGACCAAATACAGATCAAAAAGGCCAAAGACCGAAGAAGATTGAACATACAAATACCAAAGTCCAATAGAATGATTCCTTTCATGGAACCTAAATAACCAACGTAATTTTAGGTATCACCTATAATCCATGATTGGATAGACTAAATGAGTCTAATCCATTCTTAGGGAAATAAACCATCACAACCATTTCCATGGTAAGTAACTTATCAAGTACCATTACTGCAATTTTGGTAGTAAGGGAAAAACAAAGACCTATTTTATCAAATAGGAAATTGTTATCCAATTAGTCCTCAATTAAGACTGTCAGGACAAGAAGAAGTTCCAATCATTGAATATTCAATGAAAAAGGAAACTAGCTTATAATATTGGAGGAAATCATGGAAGTAAAGGAAGTAATAGTTGTTTGATGTCAAACACTAATGGATTCCAGGAAGAATCTGGACAAGGGATGTATTCAATTATACCCAGTAAGATCACCATGGAGTCGAGAAAAGATTTAGTCTGCACAAGTCAGATCCACACTCCGAAACGTGAGAGAGATCAAACTTCGAGGACGAAGTTTAGTTTAAGGGGTAGAGACCGTAATATCCCAGGTATTGGGGTTACAAAAATAGAGGAAACGAGATGTGTGCATTGCATTCATGCATAGAAAATCCGGGTAATTTTCGCGCTTTAAAGTAAAACAGTCACAGTAACTGAAGTTTCACTTGACCTTGGTGGAATTGAAGTAGCTCATCAAGTCAAGCGTTATAAACCTCAATGTGACTTTGCTAAAACCTTGTTTTGGGTAGAGATAATTTGATCTAAGGGATTAGATCAAATGGAATTAAAACCAACATAAGAACATATGAAACAAGGATCAACTACTTGATCTTATTAAAGATCATAATATAGTATTCCTTGCCATAACATATGAACATCTGTTCAATTGGAAATCAAGTAACAATAAAATGGAGAAACTATTCTTAACTTATCTTTTCCATGTCTTAAACAAATAAATAGTCCTACCATGAACCTCATGGTATATCTTGAACTAAACTCTTGAACTTAACACCAACAAAAGCTTATCATTAAACCCTAGAGATGGGAGAGGTATATAACCATTAAAGAGATAAGAAACACACTCTAAATTGTTAACACTTAAAAGTTAAGCAACTACCCTGAGGTATAATTGAATTCACTTTAAAACTAATTACCAAATATGGTAAAACACAAGGACCTAAGTGGATAAAAGCCCCACATTCTTATTTTAAGCATAACTATTTAAATATGTGGAATATCACAAAACTAAATTCATTTACATTACGAATTATAGTTCAAACTATTTGAATAAAATAAACTATGAGTATTTAGAAACTCATATGATCATGCCTTGGTGAAATCAAACATCACCATTCAAAATTGGGGTATAATCCTTATCTTTAACATTTTGATCCCAATAACAATATAAATACAATCACATATGATATAGTGACTCAGTCACAAGCATAAAATCATTCACAAGATATTTAGTAACAAAAGCCACTTGGCTATCCAAAAATAAGTCACATGAGAGGATAATCTCAATGCCACATAGGATGAAAATATCTACATAGCTTGAGTCCTAAGCTATGCCACCTCATGCTTAAAGGATTGCTATGGATGAGAGCATGACAACCAAGCACCTTACTCAACAAATTAAAGCAAGAGTCATCCACCCATGTGTCATGTTACTAGAGCATGCCCAAGCCTATAAAAGGAGCCTCACACTCCATCCATTTTATCATCTTGCACCTTGATGCAAGAAGACCAACACATTTAGCCACTCCATAAAATAGTTAGGATCAAGATGAAGCAGCTAGGAGGTGGAGGCATGCCACAAGATGCAGGTTTATCAGAATTCCTGAAGAACAAGCTACAGAAGATAGCAAGGTAGAATTCTTAGGAATACCACATAATTAGATAATCACATCATCATTCATTGAGTAGCACCCTAGATTATAATCCAAGTCCTTGTGAAGTGAGAGGGGTAATTAGTATAACCATATTCAAATACTTCTAGAATACTTTAGGAAGCTTATACCATGCATGATTATCACAATTGGGTAATAATCATATACCCTAAGAATTGGGAGTAGAAGTCATTGAGAATAAATTGCTCATAATAATGCCATGACCATATTTTGGAGAAATAGAAGAATAAGCTATAAGTTAAACCCTATATGATAAGTAGATGTTATTCACAACATGAAATCATAGGGTGATCCCTAGTAAGCAAACCTAGACTTATATTTCCAACTAAATTGGGAATTATTTGATGATCACAAGTAAAGTCCTAAGCTACATCTCAATCTTAGTTTGTGTATCACTTAGGTGATCACAATTAAAACCTAGGCAACAATTCAGATTCAACTCATGTGTCAATAAGTAAATATTAGTAGAACCCTAATATTGCACCCTAATTAAATCCTATGCTTAAATATGAAGCATAAGATGAACCTAGTGCTAAATCCTATAATTAAACCCATAAGTGGTGATTAACCACTTAGATCAACCACTTATCCTTATAAATAAACCAAACCATGATGAGAGTAGTATCTATATTTCAAGGTGCTATTAAAATATAATAATAGTACTAACCTTGAAATAGGATTAAAAATAAACCTTACAAAATCTTAACAAATAGGTTCTCACATAAAATCATATGCAAGTAATCAATTCCTCAAATAGAAACAAGCCCTAATAACAATCTCAGAAATACTTTAAGTTGAAAGTATCAACTCCAATAGTTCCAAACAGATTTGATTCACAAGAAAAATGGAAATTTAAAATGAGAGCATAAAATCATGCTTAATTAAAATTGCAATAAAGGTTCATATATATTAAATGCTCACTCAAAAACAATTCGGTATTTAAATGATCTTCTTATTAGTCCTAATGAAATTCCAGGTTGTCAAATACCTGCAAAACGAGAAAAGAGTTAAAATATGAATTCAAATCTGAATTCAAAATAGATATACAAAACGAGAAAATAAATAAAAGAGAAAAAGAAGAAAGAACTCACCTGGACTCACCGGCCGCCACGACCCACCGAGCGGCCCAGTGCCGAGCCCGAGACCGGCCCGGACCACGGCCCGGGAGCGACCCAACATAACAAGTCACGGGAGGGGGCCTCGTCTTCTTCCTCCTCGCGCATGAACGCCACGGCGAAGACGTGACCGAGTTCGCCGGCCACCTCCTCGTCGAGGATATGGACGCCCGGACGCCAGAGACCAAGCCAAAGCTGACCGTAATCTCCGTCGCGTCCACCTTATCCGGCGTTGCTAAGATTCGTGCCCAAAATGAGCAGCAACCCAGCCGAGCATCCCGGCCAGTCGCCGCCGTCGTATCACCATCTCAACGAACGCCGAGAGCTATAAATAGGCCAGGATGATCCTCGTGAACTCGGCTGCCTGCGAAGCCACTCCATCCTTCCCCAAACTCTCTCAATCTCTCACAATTCCCGATTGCGCCGCCGGAGTCGAGCAAGAAACCGACGAGCGGAGCCATCCCGGAGCCCAAACCTTGGTCGAGGAGGTGCGCCTCGACATCCTCTCTACTTCGGCCAAGCTACGCATCCGGGGAACCTCCGAATCGAGCCAATTTTGAAGTTTCCCCTTCACGGTAGCTCGTCGGAATCGGCGATTGTGTGGTCTCCTCCGTCAACAATCCTCCCCGTCGAGCCTACGCCGGCCTCAAGGTGAGATTGCGATCGTTTAGAGCTTAATCCCGCTTCTTTTAGACCCACGTAGCCCATAGTCGATCGATGGCCGGAGCCCGCCGCCGCGGTGGTGATCTCCGGCGATGTTCCGGTGCACGTTTTGGAAAACCACCACCACCATCGTACTCACCACGTCGAGGGGAGTCGATTAGTGCTAGCCGCGCGTCCAGGGGAGCCAAAATCGACGGCGCCGCCGCACGTCGGACACGCCGGCGTTTAACCGCCGGTGGGTCAAACGCCTGGTCAATTTTGACCGGTCGGCTGCTTGCGTGGCAGTCCACGTAGCATAGGTCCCACTAGTCAGTGGGTGCAGTTAAATCTGGCCGGTACAGTTAGCATTTCCCATTTATTTAAAATACCAGAAAATATCTGAAACTTTACAATTATCTAGAAAATTCATATTTACTCAGAAAAATACAAATGAGGTATTAAAATGTTCATAAAAATAAACTCTATCCAATAAAAATATAAAATGAAATTTCTATTTTTAATAAAAATTCAATTATTTAATACTTGTTATTTAAGTCTTTAATTTTAATTCTAAATACAATTAAAATTCAGAAATTAAGAAGACATTTATAAAATAAATAAAACCAGTAAGTAAATAAAGAAAACATGAAAACTAATTTTCTTTATTTATTATTTTGTTAAATCCTTATTAGAAGGATTTAAACCCTAATTAATAATTCCCTAATTATTAATTGTTTAAAAATAATAAAATGCCAAATTCAATATCAATTAATTTACAAGTTATTAATAACTTCAACTTTAAATTGAAGTTATTAAACATAGAACTATATGGTTAATAGCAAACCCTAGTTCCATATTGATTGATATTACAACCCCATAATTTCATAGGGGATCCTAAAACCCTAACACCATTTAGAACCTAGCTCCACTATTTTATGTGTGAACCCTAAATTGTTTCCAAACCTAAAACCCAAGTAACATGTGACCATGTTACTTCATTAGTTAGCATAGATTCATAGCCGACAACTAAATACTAGTTAAAATCCACCTAAAATATGGGAACCCTATCACTACTAATTAGCATCCCATATGTTCATCCTCATCAGACCTAGATAATTTAGTAGGGATAACCAAGTGTAAACCCTAGATCCTTTTACCAAAGCCATCAGCCTTATCCATTCCTATTTAGCATCACACCATCGTGATGAACCCTAACAACAACCATACCTACTATTTTGTATTACATTCCCTACTCCACTAAACCCTACTAGTGTTGGATACCAATTATCAACCATCCTATTTAGAAGCCAATTATTCTTTACTTAACGAGAACCAACGAGTAAATCCTAGACAACCTCAACCTTAATTGAAATACTTCTTATTACTTAAGAAGTATGTTCTTCAAAAGTTATTCTTTTGAAGAAGATAAGAAATCATCATCAACCCTGCTTATAAGGACCTATAAACCCTAGCCAACTATCCCTAGCAAGATAAACCCACCTTGACAACCACCAAGTAAAAATAAATTGATTAGGATGCCTAGGCTTATCTTAACCCTTCAAGCCCTAGGTGTTGATGAATCCAACTTTGTTGGGATCTATCTAATACTTACTTCAGAAACCAATTAGAACCATAGAACCCCACAAACTTAATTATCATACTTGTTCTTCATTTAAGAACATGTTCTTCAAAAGTTATTCTTTTGAATTATATAATAAGTAATCATCAATCATGTATTATAGAACTTCAAATTGACAACTGCTCTTTACTTATTATACATCTACTATCCCTGGTTGAGTATAATTATTACTATGCATTTTACCACCTGCTTATGATTCTAAAACAACACAACCCTGAATAAGAACCTTGTTTGTGAATCACTCTAAAAGTGCAACACACCCTAAACCAATTATCACAACTCACTGATCCTAAATCATCGGGGTTAGGTCACGCTTAGAGCGATTGCATCTCATTATTATGCATTATTGCATCCTTGCCAATCTTTTAAACATCGTCCTTAACGGACGATGATGCTATTTCAGAATTTGGAGTTATTGCGTATCGAAGACCTTGTCTGCATAATCTTGCAGTCAAGAAAGGCAAGTTCATCACTTGCTCATGTCATTTGAGTATTTTTATCAAATTACTTGCAAAGTATTATGGTTATCACTATTGCACAAAAATCAAAACCACTACTTTCATAACTATGAATATGACTATGTGGTGGGCAATGGAACCATGGATTGTGTGGAAATGGTGGAGGTTCCATTGCACGGGTTTATATCCATCTAGGATTAAACAACAAATGTCACCGATGATTCTTGTGCCGTAATAACCGTGTTAACCATAAGATCCGGAGTGGGACGGAATAGTCAAAAGTGTTTCCACCTCTCGTTCATCAACGGATGCGCTTTACCGTAGACACTTGTATCTGTCGGCGGCAAGCGGTAGGCTGGGGAAGCCTTAAGTCCCCACGGCATAGTCCGTAGACACTTGTCGTTCGAAGAACAAGCGGTAGGTTGGGGAAGCCTTAAGTCCTCACGGTATTGCGGTCTATGATGGGTTGCAGCCACCGGCGTAGGAGTGTATGGTAGAGCCCAGCACTGTTGTCGTGGTCGGGGTCCACCCTGAAATACGGGAACAATGGGACCGACGTGGACCCGTGGTCGGCGCATGCAACAAAGGGTGGGTGTTCGAGGTAGCGGAGGAACATGATTGGCTAGACCTTATACCGGGCCTCACACCAAAGGAAGTGTGGACGGGGAGTACGCCGGTTGGCACCAAGGATAAGATCTCTTATGGGTAAAGCAACACACCTCTGCAGAGTGTAAAGAACCGTGACCTGTCACTCCCCGTTCCGGGATATGGAATCGCGAACGCTGCCGGAAGGAACTCCATGAAGTTCTAGTAAACCGGTGAAGGCCGACGGACATAGTTCTTCCGAATAAAAGCAACCTTTGAAGAAATGGTTATGAAAACCTGCATTGGTATTAGACTTTACGGTCTAATGTCTGTAGCTAGTGCATTAAACACCTCTTTCCTATAATGAACTTGTTGAGTACGCTCGTACTCATCCCACTCTTAAATCCCACGCTAGATATGGAGGCCACGATGGAGGATCTACGAGTACAACTTGAAGACCGAGGAGTCAACAACTACTTCAAGGGACAGGAACTCGTCGGAAGAGTCAAACACCACATCCAACAAGTATAAAACTTAGCTTAGCAATAGAAAGGAACTAGTTTCCTAAACCTAGCTCCTATTTAGCTAGAATCTATTCATAGCCTCTATAGCTAGTAAATACTCTACAAATAGAGTTCGTGTTAGGACTAGACTACGAGTCGTTCTTCGGAGTTTATTTGCGGTTTTACCTCATTGTAAAGTAGGAGGTCGTGACGATCTTATGTA